>NW_028275026.1:0-156878 GCF_037043125.1 Eumetopias jubatus
CATCATCCATTTCCATACATTGTTCTTCATGTCATGACTGTAGGCACATTCGACACGGAGAGTTAAGTCTAGCCCATGTCCCTTGCGCCTTCACCCCCACTACGGAAAACATTTTCATCTCACTGAAACCATAGGACACCTGAGGGAAGCCTACTTCAGAAGAGGTTTCTCCAGCACCGTCACAGGGCCCTTTCAAGATGCCTTCTCCGTTTCATGCTAAAGTTCTTCTCATTCTTACGTGTATGGCTTTCCTAATGGATTTCTTTCTCACAGTGAAAACCTTGACACGTTCCATCTGCTCTCTCTCCTACTCTTGAAAACACTTCTCACAGAACAAGGTTCGAATGGGGACAGACATTCTACAGTAAGTATGTCTGTGGGACAGGCACGGGGCACATTCCTTGCGATTTCACACTTACATGGGTAACGTCTACCATGTTCAGGGAAGATGTTAGTAGAAACACGGTTTCTCTGCAGTGGTGTTTCTTCAGACTGCATAGTACTCCCTTTGTTTAGGATTCAGCCCATACGTTTTGTGACTATGAATTCCTCGCGAACCCAGATGGGAGCTCGAAGTCGCGTTTGAGATGGACTTGCTTCGCAGAGATTCATGTATGCCTTTCCTTTGGCGAAGTCACATACATTTGAAAACCCTTCCCTCTTCGTGACCCATGGTGTTCGTTGAGAAAAGCCCTCCATAAGAAGTTGTTCGGCGACTAAGGTATGTCTCTCTTCCTTCCCCTCCGTACTCTTTCACACTTTGCTTCAAGCCGCTTCGTTCCTTAGCAAAGCAGATGGCAGTCGAAGGACCGCACCGCCACAGCGTTGTTTCTTCGACTTAAGTGTATCACACGTCCCTTATGCTTCCTCCTATTTCCAGACACACACCTCTCTAGGGGACTACTAGTGGGTTGGTTGTCACATTCGACCCACATTTTTCTTCACAATTCAGCGTGTGGCGTTTTCCTGGTGTTTTCAAACAAAGTACTGACAAGGCTTCTATCTTCCCGAAACAAGATCTGAGTTGGGAGAGGCTTTCGATACAAGTTCGTTCTCAAGCAGTGGTATATGGCACAGTATTTGTGCCTTCGCTTTTAACGTCGGGACTTTCCTCCATTTTCTTCCCTGTAGATGGTAGTGGAAAGGCGATTTCTCTACCGTTTTGTTCCTTGAGAGCTGAGTGTTAGACACTTACACCTATATCTCCAAAGGCTTCACGCTTCCCGAACCAAGAGGTTAGCAGGAAATCCTGTTGGACGTGGCCTTGTTTCTCTGAGTTCAGTGGAAGGCGCTGCTGAGGCGAGCTCGCGTACATTTGAAGGCCCTTCCAACTTCATGACACAAGACTTTCGTGCAGAGAAACCCTCCACACAACGTGTTCCTCACCGTAGTGTACCGCGCTTTCCGTCTCTTTCCTTTTACACTACGTTGTAAAAAGGTGCTTCCATCCGTAGGGAAAGAGCTGGTCGTCGAAGAACGGCAAACCTCTAGATTTGTTCTTAGAGTTAACCATGGGTAGGCAATCCTCCTTATGCTTCCTCACATAATACATATCCATACTCATCCTTCCTCATGGAACGGCCGCACTTCCACAGCGGTGTTTTGTAGAAATAAGTGTATAGCACTTTCCTTACGCTTCCTCCGATTTACAGACACACACCTCTATAGGGGACAACTTGTGACTTGGTGGTAACATTCGACCCACATTTTTCTTCACAATTCAGCCTATGGCATTTTCCTTGCGCTTTCACGCGAAGAACTGAAAACACTTCTAGCTTCCTGAAACAAGATCTGAGGAGGGAGAAACTTTCGACACAACTTCTTTCTCAAGCAGCGGTACATGACACAGTATTTGTGCCTTCACTGCGAACGTTGGAAATTGCTTCCATCTTCGTCCCTGTAGGTGGTAGTGGAAAGACTATTTCCCTGCAGCTTTGTTTCTTGAGAGGTGAGTATAAGAACCTTCCCTTAGAGAGCAGCACATATATCTCCAAGGGCTTCTATCTTCAAGAACCAAGATGTTCGCACGAAAACCTGTTTCACGAGGCCTTCTTTCTCAGAGTTCAGTGTAAGGCTACTAGGCCTGAAGGGAGCCCACGTCCATTTGAAGACCCATCCACCTGCATGACACAGGACTTAAAGGAGAGAAACCCTCTGCACAACGTGTTCCCCGCTGTACAGGAAGGCACGTTCCACCTCTTTCCTTGCACACAATGTTTAACAAGCTGCTTCCAACCTTACGAAAAGAGATGGTAGTCGAAGGACGGCAACACTCTAGATTTGTTCTTAGAGTTAAAGAAACGAGTGCCATCTTCCTTAGGCTTGCTCACATCATCCATTTCCATACATCGTTCTTCATGTCACGACTGTAGGCACATTCGCCACGGAGAGTTAAGTCTAGACCATGTCCCTTACGCGTTCACACCCGCTAGGGAAAACACTTTCATCGCACTGAAACCATAGGACAGCTGAGGGAAGCCTACTTCAGAAGAGGTTTCTCCAGCACCGTCACAGGGCCCATTCAAGATGCCTTCACCGTTTCATGCTAAAGTGCTTCTCATCCTTACGTGTATGGCTTTCCTGATGGATTTCCTTCTCACAATGAAAACCTTGACACGTTCCATCTGTTCTCTCTCCTACTCTTGAAAACACTTCCCACGGAACAAGATTCGAATGGGGACAGACATTCTACACTAAGTATGTCTGTGGGACAGGCACGGGGCACATTCCTTGCGATTTCACACTTTACATTGGAAAAGTCTACCATGTTCAGGGTGAGATGTTAGTAGAAACACGGTTTCTCTGCAGTGGTGTTTCTTCAGACTGATTAGTACTCCCTTGGTTTAGGATTCAACACATACGTTCTGTGAGTATGAATTCCTCGCGAACCCAGGTGGGAGCTCGAAGTCGCGTTTGAGATAGACTTGGTTCTCACAGATTTGTGTATGCCTTTCCTCTGCCTAACTCGCATACTTTGGAAGACGCTTCTATCTTCGTGACCCATGCATGGTGTTCGTTGAGAAAAGCCCTCCGTAAGAAGTTGTTCCGCGAGTAAGGTCGATCACGCTTCCCCTCTGCTTTCTTTCACACTTTGCCTCAAGCCGCTTCGTTTCTTAGCAGAGGAGGTGGCAGTCGAAAGACCGCACCTCCACAGCGCTGTTTTGTAGACCCAAGTGTATAGCACATTCCTTACGCTTCCTCTCATTTCCAGACATACACCTCTCTAGGAGACAACGAGTGTTTTGCTTATGCTTCTCTCTACCGAAACAAGATCTGAGTTGGGAGAAGCTTTCGACACGACTTCTTTCTCAAGCAGCGCTATATGGCCCAGTACCTGTGCCTTCGCTGTGACCGTTGGAACGTTCTTCCATCTTCTTCCCAGTAGATGGCAGTAGAAGGACTATCTCCCTCTACCGTGTTGTTCCTTGAGAGGTGAGTGTAAGGCACTGACACATATAGCTCAGAAGGCTTCATTCTTCCCGAACCAAGATGTGAGCTCGAAATCAGTTTTCACATGCCGTTGTTTCTCTGAGTTCAGCGTAAGGCTCTGCTGAGGCTAGCTCGCCTACATTTGAAGGCCTTCCAACTTCATGACAGAAGCCTTCACACTTGGTGTAAAGCCGCTTCGATCCTTAGGAAAGCAGAAGGGAGTCGAAGGACCGCTCCTCCACAGCATTGTTCTTGAAGAATTAATTGCAGAGCTCGTTGCTTATGCTTCCTCCGATTTCCATACACACACCTCTATAGGGGACAACTTGTGAGTTGGTGATAACATTCGACCCACATTTTTCTTTACAATTCAGCCTATGGCATTTTCCTTACGCTTTCACGCAAAGAACTGAAAATGTTTCTAGCTTCCTGAAACAAGATCTGAGTAGGGAGAAACTTTCGACACAACTTCTTTCTCAAGCAGTGGTACCTGACACAGATTTGTGCCTTCACTGCGAACGTTGGAAATTGCTTCCATCTTCATCCCTGTAGGTGGTAGTGGAAAGACTATTTCCCTGCAGCTTTGTTTCTTGAGAGGTGAGTATAAGAACCTTCCCTTAGAGAGCAACACATATATCTCCAAGGGCTTCTATCTTCAAGAACCAAGATGTTCGCACGAAAACCTGTTTGACGAGGCCTTCTTTCTCAGAGTTCAGTGTAAGGCTACCAGGCCTGAAGGGAGCCCACGTCCATTTGAAGCCCCATCCACCTGCATGACACAGGACTTAAAGGAGAGAAGCTCTCTGCACAACGTGTTTCCCGATGTACAGGAATGCGCGTTCCACCTCTTTCCTTGCACACAAGGTTTAACAAGCTGCTTCCTTCCTTACTAAAAGAGATGGTAGTCGAAGGACGGCAACAAAATAGATTTGTTCTTAGAGTTAAACAAACGTATGCCATCTTCCTTAGGCTTGCTCACATCATCCATTTCCATACATTGTTCTTCATGTCATGACTGTAGGCACATTCGACACGGAGAGTTAAGTCTAGCCCATGTCCCTTGCGCCTTCACCCCCACTACGGAAAACATTTTCATCTCACTGAAACCATAGGACACCTGAGGGAAGCCTACTTCAGAAGAGGTTTCTCCAGCACCGTCACAGGGCCCTTTCAAGATGCCTTCTCCGTTTCATGCTAAAGTTCTTCTCATTCTTACGTGTATGGCTTTCCTAATGGATTTCTTTCTCACAGTGAAAACCTTGACACGTTCCATCTGCTCTCTCTCCTACTCTTGAAAACACTTCTCACAGAACAAGGTTCGAATGGGGACAGACATTCTACAGTAAGTATGTCTGTGGGACAGGCACGGGGCACATTCCTTGCGATTTCACACTTACATGGGTAACGTCTACCATGTTCAGGGAAGATGTTAGTAGAAACACGGTTTCTCTGCAGTGGTGTTTCTTCAGACTGCATAGTACTCCCTTTGTTTAGGATTCAGCCCATACGTTTTGTGACTATGAATTCCTCGCGAACCCAGATGGGAGCTCGAAGTCGCGTTTGAGATGGACTTGCTTCGCAGAGATTCATGTATGCCTTTCCTTTGGCGAAGTCACATACATTTGAAAACCCTTCCCTCTTCGTGACCCATGGTGTTCGTTGAGAAAAGCCCTCCATAAGAAGTTGTTCGGCGACTAAGGTATGTCTCTCTTCCTTCCCCTCCGTACTCTTTCACACTTTGCTTCAAGCCGCTTCGTTCCTTAGCAAAGCAGATGGCAGTCGAAGGACCGCACCGCCACAGCGTTGTTTCTTCGACTTAAGTGTATCACACGTCCCTTATGCTTCCTCCTATTTCCAGACACACACCTCTCTAGGGGACTACTAGTGGGTTGGTTGTCACATTCGACCCACATTTTTCTTCACAATTCAGCGTGTGGCGTTTTCCTGGTGTTTTCAAACAAAGTACTGACAAGGCTTCTATCTTCCCGAAACAAGATCTGAGTTGGGAGAGGCTTTCGATACAAGTTCGTTCTCAAGCAGTGGTATATGGCACAGTATTTGTGCCTTCGCTTTTAACGTCGGGACTTTCCTCCATTTTCTTCCCTGTAGATGGTAGTGGAAAGGCGATTTCTCTACCGTTTTGTTCCTTGAGAGCTGAGTGTTAGACACTTACACCTATATCTCCAAAGGCTTCACGCTTCCCGAACCAAGAGGTTAGCAGGAAATCCTGTTGGACGTGGCCTTGTTTCTCTGAGTTCAGTGGAAGGCGCTGCTGAGGCGAGCTCGCGTACATTTGAAGGCCCTTCCAACTTCATGACACAAGACTTTGGTGCAGAGAAACCCTCCACACAACGTGTTCCTCACCGTAGTGTACCGCGCTTTCCGTCTCTTTCCTTTTACACTACGTTGTAAAAAGGTGCTTCCATCCGTAGGGAAAGAGCTGGTCGTCGAAGGACGGCAAACCTCTAGATTTGTTCTTAGAGTTAACCATGGGTAGGCAATCCTCCTTATGCTTCCTCACATAATACATATCCATACTCATCCTTCCTCATGGAACGGCCGCACTTCCACAGCGGTGTTTTGTAGAAATAAGTGTATAGCACTTTCCTTACGCTTCCTCCGATTTACAGACACACACCTCTATAGGGGACAACTTGTGACTTGGTGGTAACATTCGACCCACATTTTTCTTCACAATTCAGCCTATGGCATTTTCCTTGCGCTTTCACGCGAAGAACTGAAAACACTTCTAGCTTCCTGAAACAAGATCTGAGGAGGGAGAAACTTTCGACACAACTTCTTTCTCAAGCAGTGGTACATGACACAGTATTTGTGCCTTCACTGCGAACGTTGGAAATTGCTTCCATCTTCGTCCCTGTAGGTGGTAGTGGAAAGACTATTTCCCTGCAGCTTTGTTTCTTGAGAGGTGAGTATAAGAACCTTCCCTTAGAGAGCAGCACATATATCTCCAAGGGCTTCTATCTTCAAGAACCAAGATGTTCGCACGAAAACCTGTTTGACGAGGCCTTCTTTCTCAGAGTTCAGTGTAAGGCTACTAGGCCTGAAGGGAGCCCACGTCCATTTGAAGACCCATCCACCTGCATGACACAGGACTTAAAGGAGAGAAACCCTCTGCACAACGTGTTCCCCGCTGTACAGGAAGGCACGTTCCACCTCTTTCCTTGCACACAATGTTTAACAAGCTGCTTCCAACCTTACGAAAAGAGATGGTAGTCGAAGGACGGCAACACTCTAGATTTGTTCTTAGAGTTAAAGAAACGAGTGCCATCTTCCTTAGGCTTGCTCACATCCTCCATTTCCATACATCGTTCTTCATGTCACGACTGTAGGCACATTCGCCACGGAGAGTTAAGTCTAGACCATGTCCCTTACGCGTTCACACCCGCTAGGGAAAACACTTTCATCGCACTGAAACCATAGGACAGCTGAGGGAAGCCTACTTCAGAAGAGGTTTCTCCAGCACCGTCACAGGGCCCATTCAAGATGCCTTCACCGTTTCATGCTAAAGTGCTTCTCATCCTTACGTGTATGGCTTTCCTGATGGATTTCCTTCTCACAATGAAAACCTTGACACGTTCCATCTGTTCTCTCTCCTACTCTTGAAAACACTTCCCACGGAACAAGATTCGAATGGGGACAGACATTCTACACTAAGTATGTCTGTGGGACAGGCACGGGGCACATTCCTTGCGATTTCACACTTTACATTGGAAAAGTCTACCATGTTCAGGGTGAGATGTTAGTAGAAACACGGTTTCTCTGCAGTGGTGTTTCTTCAGACTGATTAGTACTCCCTTGGTTTAGGATTCAACACATACGTTCTGTGAGTATGAATTCCTCGCGAACCCAGGTGGGAGCTCGAAGTCGCGTTTGAGATAGACTTGGTTCTCACAGATTTGTGTATGCCTTTCCTCTGCCTAACTCGCATACTTTGGAAGACGCTTCTATCTTCGTGACCCATGCATGGTGTTCGTTGAGAAAAGCCCTCCGTAAGAAGTTGTTCCGCGAGTAAGGTCGATCACGCTTCCCCTCTGCTTTCTTTCACACTTTGCCTCAAGCCGCTTCGTTTCTTAGCAGAGGAGGTGGCAGTCGAAAGACCGCACCTCCACAGCGCTGTTTTGTAGACCCAAGTGTATAGCACATTCCTTACGCTTCCTCTCATTTCCAGACATACACCTCTCTAGGAGACAACGAGTGTTTTGCTTATGCTTCTCTCTACCGAAACAAGATCTGAGTTGGGAGAAGCTTTCGACACGACTTCTTTCTCAAGCAGCGCTATATGGCCCAGTACCTGTGCCTTCGCTGTGACCGTTGGAACGTTCTTCCATCTTCTTCCCAGTAGATGGCAGTAGAAGGACTATCTCCCTCTACCGTGTTGTTCCTTGAGAGGTGAGTGTAAGGCACTGACACATATAGCTCAGAAGGCTTCATTCTTCCCGAACCAAGATGTGAGCTCGAAATCAGTTTTCACATGCCGTTGTTTCTCTGAGTTCAGCGTAAGGCTCTGCTGAGGCTAGCTCGCCTACATTTGAAGGCCTTCCAACTTCATGACAGAAGCCTTCACACTTGGTGTAAAGCCGCTTCGATCCTTAGGAAAGCAGAAGGGAGTCGAAGGACCGCTCCTCCACAGCATTGTTCTTGAAGAATTAATTGCAGAGCTCGTTGCTTATGCTTCCTCCGATTTCCATACACACACCTCTATAGGGGACAACTTGTGAGTTGGTGATAACATTCGACCCACATTTTTCTTTACAATTCAGCCTATGGCATTTTCCTTACGCTTTCACGCAAAGAACTGAAAATGTTTCTAGCTTCCTGAAACAAGATCTGAGTAGGGAGAAACTTTCGACACAACTTCTTTCTCAAGCAGTGGTACCTGACACAGATTTGTGCCTTCACTGCGAACGTTGGAAATTGCTTCCATCTTCATCCCTGTAGGTGGTAGTGGAAAGACTATTTCCCTGCAGCTTTGTTTCTTGAGAGGTGAGTATAAGAACCTTCCCTTAGAGAGCAACACATATATCTCCAAGGGCTTCTATCTTCAAGAACCAAGATGTTCGCACGAAAACCTGTTTGACGAGGCCTTCTTTCTCAGAGTTCAGTGTAAGGCTACCAGGCCTGAAGGGAGCCCACGTCCATTTGAAGCCCCATCCACCTGCATGACACAGGACTTAAAGGAGAGAAGCTCTCTGCACAACGTGTTTCCCGATGTACAGGAATGCGCGTTCCACCTCTTTCCTTGCACACAAGGTTTAACAAGCTGCTTCCTTCCTTACTAAAAGAGATGGTAGTCGAAGGACGGCAACAAAATAGATTTGTTCTTAGAGTTAAACAAACGTATGCCATCTTCCTTAGGCTTGCTCACATCATCCATTTCCATACATTGTTCTTCATGTCATGACTGTAGGCACATTCGACACGGAGAGTTAAGTCTAGCCCATGTCCCTTGCGCCTTCACCCCCACTACGGAAAACATTTTCATCTCACTGAAACCATAGGACACCTGAGGGAAGCCTACTTCAGAAGAGGTTTCTCCAGCACCGTCACAGGGCCCTTTCAAGATGCCTTCTCCGTTTCATGCTAAAGTTCTTCTCATTCTTACGTGTATGGCTTTCCTAATGGATTTCTTTCTCACAGTGAAAACCTTGACACGTTCCATCTGCTCTCTCTCCTACTCTTGAAAACACTTCTCACAGAACAAGGTTCGAATGGGGACAGACATTCTACAGTAAGTATGTCTGTGGGACAGGCACGGGGCACATTCCTTGCGATTTCACACTTACATGGGTAACGTCTACCATGTTCAGGGAAGATGTTAGTAGAAACACGGTTTCTCTGCAGTGGTGTTTCTTCAGACTGCATAGTACTCCCTTTGTTTAGGATTCAGCCCATACGTTTTGTGACTATGAATTCCTCGCGAACCCAGATGGGAGCTCGAAGTCGCGTTTGAGATGGACTTGCTTCGCAGAGATTCATGTATGCCTTTCCTTTGGCGAAGTCACATACATTTGAAAACCCTTCCCTCTTCGTGACCCATGGTGTTCCTTGAGAAAAGCCCTCCATAAGAAGTTGTTCGGCGACTAAGGTATGTCTCTCTTCCTTCCCCTCCGTACTCTTTCACACTTTGCTTCAAGCCGCTTCGTTCCTTAGCAAAGCAGATGGCAGTCGAAGGACCGCACCGCCACAGCGTTGTTTCTTCGACTTAAGTGTATCACACGTCCCTTATGCTTCCTCCTATTTCCAGACACACACCTCTCTAGGGGACTACTAGTGGGTTGGTTGTCACATTCGACCCACATTTTTCTTCACAATTCAGCGTGTGGCGTTTTCCTGGTGTTTTCAAACAAAGTACTGACAAGGCTTCTATCTTCCCGAAACAAGATCTGAGTTGGGAGAGGCTTTCGATACAAGTTCGTTCTCAAGCAGTGGTATATGGCACAGTATTTGTGCCTTCGCTTTTAACGTCGGGACTTTCCTCCATTTTCTTCCCTGTAGATGGTAGTGGAAAGGCGATTTCTCTACCGTTTTGTTCCTTGAGAGCTGAGTGTTAGACACTTACACCTATATCTCCAAAGGCTTCACGCTTCCCGAACCAAGAGGTTAGCAGGAAATCCTGTTGGACGTGGCCTTGTTTCTCTGAGTTCAGTGGAAGGCGCTGCTGAGGCGAGCTCGCGTACATTTGAAGGCCCTTCCAACTTCATGACACAAGACTTTGGTGCAGAGAAACCCTCCACACAACGTGTTCCTCACCGTAGTGTACCGCGCTTTCCGTCTCTTTCCTTTTACACTACGTTGTAAAAAGGTGCTTCCATCCGTAGGGAAAGAGCTGGTCGTCGAAGGACGGCAAACCTCTAGATTTGTTCTTAGAGTTAACCATGGGTAGGCAATCCTCCTTATGCTTCCTCACATAATACATATCCATACTCATCCTTCCTCATGGAACGGCCGCACTTCCACAGCGGTGTTTTGTAGAAATAAGTGTATAGCACTTTCCTTACGCTTCCTCCGATTTACAGACACACACCTCTATAGGGGACAACTTGTGACTTGGTGGTAACATTCGACCCACATTTTTCTTCACAATTCAGCCTATGGCATTTTCCTTGCGCTTTCACGCGAAGAACTGAAAACACTTCTAGCTTCCTGAAACAAGATCTGAGGAGGGAGAAACTTTCGACACAACTTCTTTCTCAAGCAGTGGTACATGACACAGTATTTGTGCCTTCACTGCGAACGTTGGAAATTGCTTCCATCTTCGTCCCTGTAGGTGGTAGTGGAAAGACTATTTCCCTGCAGCTTTGTTTCTTGAGAGGTGAGTATAAGAACCTTCCCTTAGAGAGCAGCACATATATCTCCAAGGGCTTCTATCTTCAAGAACCAAGATGTTCGCACGAAAACCTGTTTGACGAGGCCTTCTTTCTCAGAGTTCAGTGTAAGGCTACTAGGCCTGAAGGGAGCCCACGTCCATTTGAAGACCCATCCACCTGCATGACACAGGACTTAAAGGAGAGAAACCCTCTGCACAACGTGTTCCCCGCTGTACAGGAAGGCACGTTCCACCTCTTTCCTTGCACACAATGTTTAACAAGCTGCTTCCAACCTTACGAAAAGAGATGGTAGTCGAAGGACGGCAACACTCTAGATTTGTTCTTAGAGTTAAAGAAACGAGTGCCATCTTCCTTAGGCTTGCTCACATCCTCCATTTCCATACATCGTTCTTCATGTCACGACTGTAGGCACATTCGCCACGGAGAGTTAAGTCTAGACCATGTCCCTTACGCGTTCACACCCGCTAGGGAAAACACTTTCATCGCACTGAAACCATAGGACAGCTGAGGGAAGCCTACTTCAGAAGAGGTTTCTCCAGCACCGTCACAGGGCCCATTCAAGATGCCTTCACCGTTTCATGCTAAAGTGCTTCTCATCCTTACGTGTATGGCTTTCCTGATGGATTTCCTTCTCACAATGAAAACCTTGACACGTTCCATCTGTTCTCTCTCCTACTCTTGAAAACACTTCCCACGGAACAAGATTCGAATGGGGACAGACATTCTACACTAAGTATGTCTGTGGGACAGGCACGGGGCACATTCCTTGCGATTTCACACTTTACATTGGAAAAGTCTACCATGTTCAGGGTGAGATGTTAGTAGAAACACGGTTTCTCTGCAGTGGTGTTTCTTCAGACTGATTAGTACTCCCTTGGTTTAGGATTCAACACATACGTTCTGTGAGTATGAATTCCTCGCGAACCCAGGTGGGAGCTCGAAGTCGCGTTTGAGATAGACTTGGTTCTCACAGATTTGTGTATGCCTTTCCTCTGCCTAACTCGCATACTTTGGAAGACGCTTCTATCTTCGTGACCCATGCATGGTGTTCGTTGAGAAAAGCCCTCCGTAAGAAGTTGTTCCGCGAGTAAGGTCGATCACGCTTCCCCTCTGCTTTCTTTCACACTTTGCCTCAAGCCGCTTCGTTTCTTAGCAGAGGAGGTGGCAGTCGAAAGACCGCACCTCCACAGCGCTGTTTTGTAGACCCAAGTGTATAGCACATTCCTTACGCTTCCTCTCATTTCCAGACATACACCTCTCTAGGAGACAACGAGTGTTTTGCTTATGCTTCTCTCTACCGAAACAAGATCTGAGTTGGGAGAAGCTTTCGACACGACTTCTTTCTCAAGCAGCGCTATATGGCCCAGTACCTGTGCCTTCGCTGTGACCGTTGGAACGTTCTTCCATCTTCTTCCCAGTAGATGGCAGTAGAAGGACTATCTCCCTCTACCGTGTTGTTCCTTGAGAGGTGAGTGTAAGGCACTGACACATATAGCTCAGAAGGCTTCATTCTTCCCGAACCAAGATGTGAGCTCGAAATCAGTTTTCACATGCCGTTGTTTCTCTGAGTTCAGCGTAAGGCTCTGCTGAGGCTAGCTCGCCTACATTTGAAGGCCTTCCAACTTCATGACAGAAGCCTTCACACTTGGTGTAAAGCCGCTTCGATCCTTAGGAAAGCAGAAGGGAGTCGAAGGACCGCTCCTCCACAGCATTGTTCTTGAAGAATTAATTGCAGAGCTCGTTGCTTATGCTTCCTCCGATTTCCATACACACACCTCTATAGGGGACAACTTGTGAGTTGGTGATAACATTCGACCCACATTTTTCTTTACAATTCAGCCTATGGCATTTTCCTTACGCTTTCACGCAAAGAACTGAAAATGTTTCTAGCTTCCTGAAACAAGATCTGAGTAGGGAGAAACTTTCGACACAACTTCTTTCTCAAGCAGTGGTACCTGACACAGATTTGTGCCTTCACTGCGAACGTTGGAAATTGCTTCCATCTTCATCCCTGTAGGTGGTAGTGGAAAGACTATTTCCCTGCAGCTTTGTTTCTTGAGAGGTGAGTATAAGAACCTTCCCTTAGAGAGCAACACATATATCTCCAAGGGCTTCTATCTTCAAGAACCAAGATGTTCGCACGAAAACCTGTTTGACGAGGCCTTCTTTCTCAGAGTTCAGTGTAAGGCTACCAGGCCTGAAGGGAGCCCACGTCCATTTGAAGCCCCATCCACCTGCATGACACAGGACTTAAAGGAGAGAAGCTCTCTGCACAACGTGTTTCCCGATGTACAGGAATGCGCGTTCCACCTCTTTCCTTGCACACAAGGTTTAACAAGCTGCTTCCTTCCTTACTAAAAGAGATGGTAGTCGAAGGACGGCAACAAAATAGATTTGTTCTTAGAGTTAAACAAACGTATGCCATCTTCCTTAGGCTTGCTCACATCATCCATTTCCATACATTGTTCTTCATGTCATGACTGTAGGCACATTCGACACGGAGAGTTAAGTCTAGCCCATGTCCCTTGCGCCTTCACCCCCACTACGGAAAACATTTTCATCTCACTGAAACCATAGGACACCTGAGGGAAGCCTACTTCAGAAGAGGTTTCTCCAGCACCGTCACAGGGCCCTTTCAAGATGCCTTCTCCGTTTCATGCTAAAGTTCTTCTCATTCTTACGTGTATGGCTTTCCTAATGGATTTCTTTCTCACAGTGAAAACCTTGACACGTTCCATCTGCTCTCTCTCCTACTCTTGAAAACACTTCTCACAGAACAAGGTTCGAATGGGGACAGACATTCTACAGTAAGTATGTCTGTGGGACAGGCACGGGGCACATTCCTTGCGATTTCACACTTACATGGGTAACGTCTACCATGTTCAGGGAAGATGTTAGTAGAAACACGGTTTCTCTGCAGTGGTGTTTCTTCAGACTGCATAGTACTCCCTTTGTTTAGGATTCAGCCCATACGTTTTGTGACTATGAATTCCTCGCGAACCCAGATGGGAGCTCGAAGTCGCGTTTGAGATGGACTTGCTTCGCAGAGATTCATGTATGCCTTTCCTTTGGCGAAGTCACATACATTTGAAAACCCTTCCCTCTTCGTGACCCATGGTGTTCGTTGAGAAAAGCCCTCCATAAGAAGTTGTTCGGCGACTAAGGTATGTCTCTCTTCCTTCCCCTCCGTACTCTTTCACACTTTGCTTCAAGCCGCTTCGTTCCTTAGCAAAGCAGATGGCAGTCGAAGGACCGCACCGCCACAGCGTTGTTTCTTCGACTTAAGTGTATCACACGTCCCTTATGCTTCCTCCTATTTCCAGACACACACCTCTCTAGGGGACTACTAGTGGGTTGGTTGTCACATTCGACCCACATTTTTCTTCACAATTCAGCGTGTGGCGTTTTCCTGGTGTTTTCAAACAAAGTACTGACAAGGCTTCTATCTTCCCGAAACAAGATCTGAGTTGGGAGAGGCTTTCGATACAAGTTCGTTCTCAAGCAGTGGTATATGGCACAGTATTTGTGCCTTCGCTTTTAACGTCGGGACTTTCCTCCATTTTCTTCCCTGTAGATGGTAGTGGAAAGGCGATTTCTCTACCGTTTTGTTCCTTGAGAGCTGAGTGTTAGACACTTACACCTATATCTCCAAAGGCTTCACGCTTCCCGAACCAAGAGGTTAGCAGGAAATCCTGTTGGACGTGGCCTTGTTTCTCTGAGTTCAGTGGAAGGCGCTGCTGAGGCGAGCTCGCGTACATTTGAAGGCCCTTCCAACTTCATGACACAAGACTTTGGTGCAGAGAAACCCTCCACACAACGTGTTCCTCACCGTAGTGTACCGCGCTTTCCGTCTCTTTCCTTTTACACTACGTTGTAAAAAGGTGCTTCCATCCGTAGGGAAAGAGCTGGTCGTCGAAGGACGGCAAACCTCTAGATTTGTTCTTAGAGTTAACCATGGGTAGGCAATCCTCCTTATGCTTCCTCACATAATACATATCCATACTCATCCTTCCTCATGGAACGGCCGCACTTCCACAGCGGTGTTTTGTAGAAATAAGTGTATAGCACTTTCCTTACGCTTCCTCCGATTTACAGACACACACCTCTATAGGGGACAACTTGTGACTTGGTGGTAACATTCGACCCACATTTTTCTTCACAATTCAGCCTATGGCATTTTCCTTGCGCTTTCACGCGAAGAACTGAAAACACTTCTAGCTTCCTGAAACAAGATCTGAGGAGGGAGAAACTTTCGACACAACTTCTTTCTCAAGCAGCGGTACATGACACAGTATTTGTGCCTTCACTGCGAACGTTGGAAATTGCTTCCATCTTCGTCCCTGTAGGTGGTAGTGGAAAGACTATTTCCCTGCAGCTTTGTTTCTTGAGAGGTGAGTATAAGAACCTTCCCTTAGAGAGCAGCACATATATCTCCAAGGGCTTCTATCTTCAAGAACCAAGATGTTCGCACAAAAACCTGTTTCACGAGGCCTTCTTTCTCAGAGTTCAGTGTAAGGCTACTAGGCCTGAAGGGAGCCCACGTCCATTTGAAGACCCATCCACCTGCATGACACAGGACTTAAAGGAGAGAAACCCTCTGCACAACGTGTTCCCCGCTGTACAGGAAGGCACGTTCCACCTCTTTCCTTGCACACAATGTTTAACAAGCTGCTTCCAACCTTACGAAAAGAGATGGTAGTCGAAGGACGGCAACACTCTAGATTTGTTCTTAGAGTTAAAGAAACGAGTGCCATCTTCCTTAGGCTTGCTCACATCATCCATTTCCATACATCGTTCTTCATGTCACGACTGTAGGCACATTCGCCACGGAGAGTTAAGTCTAGACCATGTCCCTTACGCGTTCACACCCGCTAGGGAAAACACTTTCATCGCACTGAAACCATAGGACAGCTGAGGGAAGCCTACTTCAGAAGAGGTTTCTCCAGCACCGTCACAGGGCCCATTCAAGATGCCTTCACCGTTTCATGCTAAAGTGCTTCTCATCCTTACGTGTATGGCTTTCCTGATGGATTTCCTTCTCACAATGAAAACCTTGACACGTTCCATCTGTTCTCTCTCCTACTCTTGAAAACACTTCCCACGGAACAAGATTCGAATGGGGACAGACATTCTACACTAAGTATGTCTGTGGGACAGGCACGGGGCACATTCCTTGCGATTTCACACTTTACATTGGAAAAGTCTACCATGTTCAGGGTGAGATGTTAGTAGAAACACGGTTTCTCTGCAGTGGTGTTTCTTCAGACTGATTAGTACTCCCTTGGTTTAGGATTCAACACATACGTTCTGTGAGTATGAATTCCTCGCGAACCCAGGTGGGAGCTCGAAGTCGCGTTTGAGATAGACTTGGTTCTCACAGATTTGTGTATGCCTTTCCTCTGCCTAACTCGCATACTTTGGAAGACGCTTCTATCTTCGTGACCCATGCATGGTGTTCGTTGAGAAAAGCCCTCCGTAAGAAGTTGTTCCGCGAGTAAGGTCGATCACGCTTCCCCTCTGCTTTCTTTCACACTTTGCCTCAAGCCGCTTCGTTTCTTAGCAGAGGAGGTGGCAGTCGAAAGACCGCACCTCCATAGCGCTGTTTTGTAGACCCAAGTGTATAGCACATTCCTTACGCTTCCTCTCATTTCTAGACATACACCTCTCTAGGAGACAACGAGTGTTTTGCTTATGCTTCTCTCTACCGAAACAAGATCTGAGTTGGGAGAAGCTTTCGACACGACTTCTTTCTCAAGCAGCGCTATATGGCCCAGTACCTGTGCCTTCGCTGTGACCGTTGGAACGTTCTTCCATCTTCTTCCCAGTAGATGGCAGTAGAAGGACTATCTCCCTCTACCGTGTTGTTCCTTGAGAGGTGAGTGTAAGGCACTGACACATATAGCTCAGAAGGCTTCATTCTTCCCGAACCAAGATGTGAGCTCGAAATCAGTTTTCACATGCCGTTGTTTCTCTGAGTTCAGCGTAAGGCTCTGCTGAGGCTAGCTCGCCTACATTTGAAGGCCTTCCAACTTCATGACAGAAGCCTTCACACTTGGTGTAAAGCCGCTTCGATCCTTAGGAAAGCAGAAGGGAGTCGAAGGACCGCTCCTCCACAGCATTGTTCTTGAAGAATTAATTGCAGAGCTCGTTGCTTATGCTTCCTCCGATTTCCATACACACACCTCTATAGGGGACAACTTGTGAGTTGGTGATAACATTCGACCCACATTTTTCTTTACAATTCAGCCTATGGCATTTTCCTTACGCTTTCACGCAAAGAACTGAAAATGTTTCTAGCTTCCTGAAACAAGATCTGAGTAGGGAGAAACTTTCGACACAACTTCTTTCTCAAGCAGTGGTACCTGACACAGATTTGTGCCTTCACTGCGAACGTTGGAAATTGCTTCCATCTTCATCCCTGTAGGTGGTAGTGGAAAGACTATTTCCCTGCAGCTTTGTTTCTTGAGAGGTGAGTATAAGAACCTTCCCTTAGAGAGCAACACATATATCTCCAAGGGCTTCTATCTTCAAGAACCAAGATGTTCGCACGAAAACCTGTTTGACGAGGCCTTCTTTCTCAGAGTTCAGTGTAAGGCTACCAGGCCTGAAGGGAGCCCACGTCCATTTGAAGCCCCATCCACCTGCATGACACAGGACTTAAAGGAGAGAAGCTCTCTGCACAACGTGTTTCCCGATGTACAGGAATGCGCGTTCCACCTCTTTCCTTGCACACAAGGTTTAACAAGCTGCTTCCTTCCTTACTAAAAGAGATGGTAGTCGAAGGACGGCAACAAAATAGATTTGTTCTTAGAGTTAAACAAACGTATGCCATCTTCCTTAGGCTTGCTCACATCATCCATTTCCATACATTGTTCTTCATGTCATGACTGTAGGCACATTCGACACGGAGAGTTAAGTCTAGCCCATGTCCCTTGCGCCTTCACCCCCACTACGGAAAACATTTTCATCTCACTGAAACCATAGGACACCTGAGGGAAGCCTACTTCAGAAGAGGTTTCTCCAGCACCGTCACAGGGCCCTTTCAAGATGCCTTCTCCGTTTCATGCTAAAGTTCTTCTCATTCTTACGTGTATGGCTTTCCTAATGGATTTCTTTCTCACAGTGAAAACCTTGACACGTTCCATCTGCTCTCTCTCCTACTCTTGAAAACACTTCTCACAGAACAAGGTTCGAATGGGGACAGACATTCTACAGTAAGTATGTCTGTGGGACAGGCACGGGGCACATTCCTTGCGATTTCACACTTACATGGGTAACGTCTACCATGTTCAGGGAAGATGTTAGTAGAAACACGGTTTCTCTGCAGTGGTGTTTCTTCAGACTGCATAGTACTCCCTTTGTTTAGGATTCAGCCCATACGTTTTGTGACTATGAATTCCTCGCGAACCCAGATGGGAGCTCGAAGTCGCGTTTGAGATGGACTTGCTTCGCAGAGATTCATGTATGCCTTTCCTTTGGCGAAGTCACATACATTTGAAAACCCTTCCCTCTTCGTGACCCATGGTGTTCGTTGAGAAAAGCCCTCCATAAGAAGTTGTTCGGCGACTAAGGTATGTCTCTCTTCCTTCCCCTCCGTACTCTTTCACACTTTGCTTCAAGCCGCTTCGTTCCTTAGCAAAGCAGATGGCAGTCGAAGGACCGCACCGCCACAGCGTTGTTTCTTCGACTTAAGTGTATCACACGTCCCTTATGCTTCCTCCTATTTCCAGACACACACCTCTCTAGGGGACTACTAGTGGGTTGGTTGTCACATTCGACCCACATTTTTCTTCACAATTCAGCGTGTGGCGTTTTCCTGGTGTTTTCAAACAAAGTACTGACAAGGCTTCTATCTTCCCGAAACAAGATCTGAGTTGGGAGAGGCTTTCGATACAAGTTCGTTCTCAAGCAGTGGTATATGGCACAGTATTTGTGCCTTCGCTTTTAACGTCGGGACTTTCCTCCATTTTCTTCCCTGTAGATGGTAGTGGAAAGGCGATTTCTCTACCGTTTTGTTCCTTGAGAGCTGAGTGTTAGACACTTACACCTATATCTCCAAAGGCTTCACGCTTCCCGAACCAAGAGGTTAGCAGGAAATCCTGTTGGACGTGGCCTTGTTTCTCTGAGTTCAGTGGAAGGCGCTGCTGAGGCGAGCTCGCGTACATTTGAAGGCCCTTCCAACTTCATGACACAAGACTTTGGTGCAGAGAAACCCTCCACACAACGTGTTCCTCACCGTAGTGTACCGCGCTTTCCGTCTCTTTCCTTTTACACTACGTTGTAAAAAGGTGCTTCCATCCGTAGGGAAAGAGCTGGTCGTCGAAGGACGGCAAACCTCTAGATTTGTTCTTAGAGTTAACCATGGGTAGGCAATCCTCCTTATGCTTCCTCACATAATACATATCCATACTCATCCTTCCTCATGGAACGGCCGCACTTCCACAGCGGTGTTTTGTAGAAATAAGTGTATAGCACTTTCCTTACGCTTCCTCCGATTTACAGACACACACCTCTATAGGGGACAACTTGTGACTTGGTGGTAACATTCGACCCACATTTTTCTTCACAATTCAGCCTATGGCATTTTCCTTGCGCTTTCACGCGAAGAACTGAAAACACTTCTAGCTTCCTGAAACAAGATCTGAGGAGGGAGAAACTTTCGACACAACTTCTTTCTCAAGCAGCGGTACATGACACAGTATTTGTGCCTTCACTGCGAACGTTGGAAATTGCTTCCATCTTCGTCCCTGTAGGTGGTAGTGGAAAGACTATTTCCCTGCAGCTTTGTTTCTTGAGAGGTGAGTATAAGAACCTTCCCTTAGAGAGCAGCACATATATCTCCAAGGGCTTCTATCTTCAAGAACCAAGATGTTCGCACAAAAACCTGTTTCACGAGGCCTTCTTTCTCAGAGTTCAGTGTAAGGCTACTAGGCCTGAAGGGAGCCCACGTCCATTTGAAGACCCATCCACCTGCATGACACAGGACTTAAAGGAGAGAAACCCTCTGCACAACGTGTTCCCCGCTGTACAGGAAGGCACGTTCCACCTCTTTCCTTGCACACAATGTTTAACAAGCTGCTTCCAACCTTACGAAAAGAGATGGTAGTCGAAGGACGGCAACACTCTAGATTTGTTCTTAGAGTTAAAGAAACGAGTGCCATCTTCCTTAGGCTTGCTCACATCCTCCATTTCCATACATCGTTCTTCATGTCACGACTGTAGGCACATTCGCCACGGAGAGTTAAGTCTAGACCATGTCCCTTACGCGTTCACACCCGCTAGGGAAAACACTTTCATCGCACTGAAACCATAGGACAGCTGAGGGAAGCCTACTTCAGAAGAGGTTTCTCCAGCACCGTCACAGGGCCCATTCAAGATGCCTTCACCGTTTCATGCTAAAGTGCTTCTCATCCTTACGTGTATGGCTTTCCTGATGGATTTCCTTCTCACAATGAAAACCTTGACACGTTCCATCTGTTCTCTCTCCTACTCTTGAAAACACTTCCCACGGAACAAGATTCGAATGGGGACAGACATTCTACACTAAGTATGTCTGTGGGACAGGCACGGGGCACATTCCTTGCGATTTCACACTTTACATTGGAAAAGTCTACCATGTTCAGGGTGAGATGTTAGTAGAAACACGGTTTCTCTGCAGTGGTGTTTCTTCAGACTGATTAGTACTCCCTTGGTTTAGGATTCAACACATACGTTCTGTGAGTATGAATTCCTCGCGAACCCAGGTGGGAGCTCGAAGTCGCGTTTGAGATAGACTTGGTTCTCACAGATTTGTGTATGCCTTTCCTCTGCCTAACTCGCATACTTTGGAAGACGCTTCTATCTTCGTGACCCATGCATGGTGTTCGTTGAGAAAAGCCCTCCGTAAGAAGTTGTTCCGCGAGTAAGGTCGATCACGCTTCCCCTCTGCTTTCTTTCACACTTTGCCTCAAGCCGCTTCGTTTCTTAGCAGAGGAGGTGGCAGTCGAAAGACCGCACCTCCATAGCGCTGTTTTGTAGACCCAAGTGTATAGCACATTCCTTACGCTTCCTCTCATTTCTAGACATACACCTCTCTAGGAGACAACGAGTGTTTTGCTTATGCTTCTCTCTACCGAAACAAGATCTGAGTTGGGAGAAGCTTTCGACACGACTTCTTTCTCAAGCAGCGCTATATGGCCCAGTACCTGTGCCTTCGCTGTGACCGTTGGAACGTTCTTCCATCTTCTTCCCAGTAGATGGCAGTAGAAGGACTATCTCCCTCTACCGTGTTGTTCCTTGAGAGGTGAGTGTAAGGCACTGACACATATAGCTCAGAAGGCTTCATTCTTCCCGAACCAAGATGTGAGCTCGAAATCAGTTTTCACATGCCGTTGTTTCTCTGAGTTCAGCGTAAGGCTCTGCTGAGGCTAGCTCGCCTACATTTGAAGGCCTTCCAACTTCATGACAGAAGCCTTCACACTTGGTGTAAAGCCGCTTCGATCCTTAGGAAAGCAGAAGGGAGTCGAAGGACCGCTCCTCCACAGCATTGTTCTTGAAGAATTAATTGCAGAGCTCGTTGCTTATGCTTCCTCCGATTTCCATACACACACCTCTATAGGGGACAACTTGTGAGTTGGTGATAACATTCGACCCACATTTTTCTTTACAATTCAGCCTATGGCATTTTCCTTACGCTTTCACGCAAAGAACTGAAAATGTTTCTAGCTTCCTGAAACAAGATCTGAGTAGGGAGAAACTTTCGACACAACTTCTTTCTCAAGCAGTGGTACCTGACACAGATTTGTGCCTTCACTGCGAACGTTGGAAATTGCTTCCATCTTCATCCCTGTAGGTGGTAGTGGAAAGACTATTTCCCTGCAGCTTTGTTTCTTGAGAGGTGAGTATAAGAACCTTCCCTTAGAGAGCAACACATATATCTCCAAGGGCTTCTATCTTCAAGAACCAAGATGTTCGCACGAAAACCTGTTTGACGAGGCCTTCTTTCTCAGAGTTCAGTGTAAGGCTACCAGGCCTGAAGGGAGCCCACGTCCATTTGAAGCCCCATCCACCTGCATGACACAGGACTTAAAGGAGAGAAGCTCTCTGCACAACGTGTTTCCCGATGTACAGGAATGCGCGTTCCACCTCTTTCCTTGCACACAAGGTTTAACAAGCTGCTTCCTTCCTTACTAAAAGAGATGGTAGTCGAAGGACGGCAACAAAATAGATTTGTTCTTAGAGTTAAACAAACGTATGCCATCTTCCTTAGGCTTGCTCACATCATCCATTTCCATACATTGTTCTTCATGTCATGACTGTAGGCACATTCGACACGGAGAGTTAAGTCTAGCCCATGTCCCTTGCGCCTTCACCCCCACTACGGAAAACATTTTCATCTCACTGAAACCATAGGACACCTGAGGGAAGCCTACTTCAGAAGAGGTTTCTCCAGCACCGTCACAGGGCCCTTTCAAGATGCCTTCTCCGTTTCATGCTAAAGTTCTTCTCATTCTTACGTGTATGGCTTTCCTAATGGATTTCTTTCTCACAGTGAAAACCTTGACACGTTCCATCTGCTCTCTCTCCTACTCTTGAAAACACTTCTCACAGAACAAGGTTCGAATGGGGACAGACATTCTACAGTAAGTATGTCTGTGGGACAGGCACGGGGCACATTCCTTGCGATTTCACACTTACATGGGTAACGTCTACCATGTTCAGGGAAGATGTTAGTAGAAACACGGTTTCTCTGCAGTGGTGTTTCTTCAGACTGCATAGTACTCCCTTTGTTTAGGATTCAGCCCATACGTTTTGTGACTATGAATTCCTCGCGAACCCAGATGGGAGCTCGAAGTCGCGTTTGAGATGGACTTGCTTCGCAGAGATTCATGTATGCCTTTCCTTTGGCGAAGTCACATACATTTGAAAACCCTTCCCTCTTCGTGACCCATGGTGTTCGTTGAGAAAAGCCCTCCATAAGAAGTTGTTCGGCGACTAAGGTATGTCTCTCTTCCTTCCCCTCCGTACTCTTTCACACTTTGCTTCAAGCCGCTTCGTTCCTTAGCAAAGCAGATGGCAGTCGAAGGACCGCACCGCCACAGCGTTGTTTCTTCGACTTAAGTGTATCACACGTCCCTTATGCTTCCTCCTATTTCCAGACACACACCTCTCTAGGGGACTACTAGTGGGTTGGTTGTCACATTCGACCCACATTTTTCTTCACAATTCAGCGTGTGGCGTTTTCCTGGTGTTTTCAAACAAAGTACTGACAAGGCTTCTATCTTCCCGAAACAAGATCTGAGTTGGGAGAGGCTTTCGATACAAGTTCGTTCTCAAGCAGTGGTATATGGCACAGTATTTGTGCCTTCGCTTTTAACGTCGGGACTTTCCTCCATTTTCTTCCCTGTAGATGGTAGTGGAAAGGCGATTTCTCTACCGTTTTGTTCCTTGAGAGCTGAGTGTTAGACACTTACACCTATATCTCCAAAGGCTTCACGCTTCCCGAACCAAGAGGTTAGCAGGAAATCCTGTTGGACGTGGCCTTGTTTCTCTGAGTTCAGTGGAAGGCGCTGCTGAGGCGAGCTCGCGTACATTTGAAGGCCCTTCCAACTTCATGACACAAGACTTTGGTGCAGAGAAACCCTCCACACAACGTGTTCCTCACCGTAGTGTACCGCGCTTTCCGTCTCTTTCCTTTTACACTACGTTGTAAAAAGGTGCTTCCATCCGTAGGGAAAGAGCTGGTCGTCGAAGGACGGCAAACCTCTAGATTTGTTCTTAGAGTTAACCATGGGTAGGCAATCCTCCTTATGCTTCCTCACATAATACATATCCATACTCATCCTTCCTCATGGAACGGCCGCACTTCCACAGCGGTGTTTTGTAGAAATAAGTGTATAGCACTTTCCTTACGCTTCCTCCGATTTACAGACACACACCTCTATAGGGGACAACTTGTGACTTGGTGGTAACATTCGACCCACATTTTTCTTCACAATTCAGCCTATGGCATTTTCCTTGCGCTTTCACGCGAAGAACTGAAAACACTTCTAGCTTCCTGAAACAAGATCTGAGGAGGGAGAAACTTTCGACACAACTTCTTTCTCAAGCAGCGGTACATGACACAGTATTTGTGCCTTCACTGCGAACGTTGGAAATTGCTTCCATCTTCGTCCCTGTAGGTGGTAGTGGAAAGACTATTTCCCTGCAGCTTTGTTTCTTGAGAGGTGAGTATAAGAACCTTCCCTTAGAGAGCAGCACATATATCTCCAAGGGCTTCTATCTTCAAGAACCAAGATGTTCGCACGAAAACCTGTTTCACGAGGCCTTCTTTCTCAGAGTTCAGTGTAAGGCTACTAGGCCTGAAGGGAGCCCACGTCCATTTGAAGACCCATCCACCTGCATGACACAGGACTTAAAGGAGAGAAACCCTCTGCACAACGTGTTCCCCGCTGTACAGGAAGGCACGTTCCACCTCTTTCCTTGCACACAATGTTTAACAAGCTGCTTCCAACCTTACGAAAAGAGATGGTAGTCGAAGGACGGCAACACTCTAGATTTGTTCTTAGAGTTAAAGAAACGAGTGCCATCTTCCTTAGGCTTGCTCACATCATCCATTTCCATACATCGTTCTTCATGTCACGACTGTAGGCACATTCGCCACGGAGAGTTAAGTCTAGACCATGTCCCTTACGCGTTCACACCCGCTAGGGAAAACACTTTCATCGCACTGAAACCATAGGACAGCTGAGGGAAGCCTACTTCAGAAGAGGTTTCTCCAGCACCGTCACAGGGCCCATTCAAGATGCCTTCACCGTTTCATGCTAAAGTGCTTCTCATCCTTACGTGTATGGCTTTCCTGATGGATTTCCTTCTCACAATGAAAACCTTGACACGTTCCATCTGTTCTCTCTCCTACTCTTGAAAACACTTCCCACGGAACAAGATTCGAATGGGGACAGACATTCTACACTAAGTATGTCTGTGGGACAGGCACGGGGCACATTCCTTGCGATTTCACACTTTACATTGGAAAAGTCTACCATGTTCAGGGTGAGATGTTAGTAGAAACACGGTTTCTCTGCAGTGGTGTTTCTTCAGACTGATTAGTACTCCCTTGGTTTAGGATTCAACACATACGTTCTGTGAGTATGAATTCCTCGCGAACCCAGGTGGGAGCTCGAAGTCGCGTTTGAGATAGACTTGGTTCTCACAGATTTGTGTATGCCTTTCCTCTGCCTAACTCGCATACTTTGGAAGACGCTTCTATCTTCGTGACCCATGCATGGTGTTCGTTGAGAAAAGCCCTCCGTAAGAAGTTGTTCCGCGAGTAAGGTCGATCACGCTTCCCCTCTGCTTTCTTTCACACTTTGCCTCAAGCCGCTTCGTTTCTTAGCAGAGGAGGTGGCAGTCGAAAGACCGCACCTCCACAGCGCTGTTTTGTAGACCCAAGTGTATAGCACATTCCTTACGCTTCCTCTCATTTCCAGACATACACCTCTCTAGGAGACAACGAGTGTTTTGCTTATGCTTCTCTCTACCGAAACAAGATCTGAGTTGGGAGAAGCTTTCGACACGACTTCTTTCTCAAGCAGCGCTATATGGCCCAGTACCTGTGCCTTCGCTGTGACCGTTGGAACGTTCTTCCATCTTCTTCCCAGTAGATGGCAGTAGAAGGACTATCTCCCTCTACCGTGTTGTTCCTTGAGAGGTGAGTGTAAGGCACTGACACATATAGCTCAGAAGGCTTCATTCTTCCCGAACCAAGATGTGAGCTCGAAATCAGTTTTCACATGCCGTTGTTTCTCTGAGTTCAGCGTAAGGCTCTGCTGAGGCTAGCTCGCCTACATTTGAAGGCCTTCCAACTTCATGACAGAAGCCTTCACACTTGGTGTAAAGCCGCTTCGATCCTTAGGAAAGCAGAAGGGAGTCGAAGGACCGCTCCTCCACAGCATTGTTCTTGAAGAATTAATTGCAGAGCTCGTTGCTTATGCTTCCTCCGATTTCCATACACACACCTCTATAGGGGACAACTTGTGAGTTGGTGATAACATTCGACCCACATTTTTCTTTACAATTCAGCCTATGGCATTTTCCTTACGCTTTCACGCAAAGAACTGAAAATGTTTCTAGCTTCCTGAAACAAGATCTGAGTAGGGAGAAACTTTCGACACAACTTCTTTCTCAAGCAGTGGTACCTGACACAGATTTGTGCCTTCACTGCGAACGTTGGAAATTGCTTCCATCTTCATCCCTGTAGGTGGTAGTGGAAAGACTATTTCCCTGCAGCTTTGTTTCTTGAGAGGTGAGTATAAGAACCTTCCCTTAGAGAGCAACACATATATCTCCAAGGGCTTCTATCTTCAAGAACCAAGATGTTCGCACGAAAACCTGTTTGACGAGGCCTTCTTTCTCAGAGTTCAGTGTAAGGCTACCAGGCCTGAAGGGAGCCCACGTCCATTTGAAGCCCCATCCACCTGCATGACACAGGACTTAAAGGAGAGAAGCTCTCTGCACAACGTGTTTCCCGATGTACAGGAATGCGCGTTCCACCTCTTTCCTTGCACACAAGGTTTAACAAGCTGCTTCCTTCCTTACTAAAAGAGATGGTAGTCGAAGGACGGCAACAAAATAGATTTGTTCTTAGAGTTAAACAAACGTATGCCATCTTCCTTAGGCTTGCTCACATCATCCATTTCCATACATTGTTCTTCATGTCATGACTGTAGGCACATTCGACACGGAGAGTTAAGTCTAGCCCATGTCCCTTGCGCCTTCACCCCCACTACGGAAAACATTTTCATCTCACTGAAACCATAGGACACCTGAGGGAAGCCTACTTCAGAAGAGGTTTCTCCAGCACCGTCACAGGGCCCTTTCAAGATGCCTTCTCCGTTTCATGCTAAAGTTCTTCTCATTCTTACGTGTATGGCTTTCCTAATGGATTTCTTTCTCACAGTGAAAACCTTGACACGTTCCATCTGCTCTCTCTCCTACTCTTGAAAACACTTCTCACAGAACAAGGTTCGAATGGGGACAGACATTCTACAGTAAGTATGTCTGTGGGACAGGCACGGGGCACATTCCTTGCGATTTCACACTTACATGGGTAACGTCTACCATGTTCAGGGAAGATGTTAGTAGAAACACGGTTTCTCTGCAGTGGTGTTTCTTCAGACTGCATAGTACTCCCTTTGTTTAGGATTCAGCCCATACGTTTTGTGACTATGAATTCCTCGCGAACCCAGATGGGAGCTCGAAGTCGCGTTTGAGATGGACTTGCTTCGCAGAGATTCATGTATGCCTTTCCTTTGGCGAAGTCACATACATTTGAAAACCCTTCCCTCTTCGTGACCCATGGTGTTCGTTGAGAAAAGCCCTCCATAAGAAGTTGTTCGGCGACTAAGGTATGTCTCTCTTCCTTCCCCTCCGTACTCTTTCACACTTTGCTTCAAGCCGCTTCGTTCCTTAGCAAAGCAGATGGCAGTCGAAGGACCGCACCGCCACAGCGTTGTTTCTTCGACTTAAGTGTATCACACGTCCCTTATGCTTCCTCCTATTTCCAGACACACACCTCTCTAGGGGACTACTAGTGGGTTGGTTGTCACATTCGACCCACATTTTTCTTCACAATTCAGCGTGTGGCGTTTTCCTGGTGTTTTCAAACAAAGTACTGACAAGGCTTCTATCTTCCCGAAACAAGATCTGAGTTGGGAGAGGCTTTCGATACAAGTTCGTTCTCAAGCAGTGGTATATGGCACAGTATTTGTGCCTTCGCTTTTAACGTCGGGACTTTCCTCCATTTTCTTCCCTGTAGATGGTAGTGGAAAGGCGATTTCTCTACCGTTTTGTTCCTTGAGAGCTGAGTGTTAGACACTTACACCTATATCTCCAAAGGCTTCACGCTTCCCGAACCAAGAGGTTAGCAGGAAATCCTGTTGGACGTGGCCTTGTTTCTCTGAGTTCAGTGGAAGGCGCTGCTGAGGCGAGCTCGCGTACATTTGAAGGCCCTTCCAACTTCATGACACAAGACTTTGGTGCAGAGAAACCCTCCACACAACGTGTTCCTCACCGTAGTGTACCGCGCTTTCCGTCTCTTTCCTTTTACACTACGTTGTAAAAAGGTGCTTCCATCCGTAGGGAAAGAGCTGGTCGTCGAAGGACGGCAAACCTCTAGATTTGTTCTTAGAGTTAACCATGGGTAGGCAATCCTCCTTATGCTTCCTCACATAATACATATCCATACTCATCCTTCCTCATGGAACGGCCGCACTTCCACAGCGGTGTTTTGTAGAAATAAGTGTATAGCACTTTCCTTACGCTTCCTCCGATTTACAGACACACACCTCTATAGGGGACAACTTGTGACTTGGTGGTAACATTCGACCCACATTTTTCTTCACAATTCAGCCTATGGCATTTTCCTTGCGCTTTCACGCGAAGAACTGAAAACACTTCTAGCTTCCTGAAACAAGATCTGAGGAGGGAGAAACTTTCGACACAACTTCTTTCTCAAGCAGTGGTACATGACACAGTATTTGTGCCTTCACTGCGAACGTTGGAAATTGCTTCCATCTTCGTCCCTGTAGGTGGTAGTGGAAAGACTATTTCCCTGCAGCTTTGTTTCTTGAGAGGTGAGTATAAGAACCTTCCCTTAGAGAGCAGCACATATATCTCCAAGGGCTTCTATCTTCAAGAACCAAGATGTTCGCACGAAAACCTGTTTGACGAGGCCTTCTTTCTCAGAGTTCAGTGTAAGGCTACTAGGCCTGAAGGGAGCCCACGTCCATTTGAAGACCCATCCACCTGCATGACACAGGACTTAAAGGAGAGAAACCCTCTGCACAACGTGTTCCCCGCTGTACAGGAAGGCACGTTCCACCTCTTTCCTTGCACACAATGTTTAACAAGCTGCTTCCAACCTTACGAAAAGAGATGGTAGTCGAAGGACGGCAACACTCTAGATTTGTTCTTAGAGTTAAAGAAACGAGTGCCATCTTCCTTAGGCTTGCTCACATCCTCCATTTCCATACATCGTTCTTCATGTCACGACTGTAGGCACATTCGCCACGGAGAGTTAAGTCTAGACCATGTCCCTTACGCGTTCACACCCGCTAGGGAAAACACTTTCATCGCACTGAAACCATAGGACAGCTGAGGGAAGCCTACTTCAGAAGAGGTTTCTCCAGCACCGTCACAGGGCCCATTCAAGATGCCTTCACCGTTTCATGCTAAAGTGCTTCTCATCCTTACGTGTATGGCTTTCCTGATGGATTTCCTTCTCACAATGAAAACCTTGACACGTTCCATCTGTTCTCTCTCCTACTCTTGAAAACACTTCCCACGGAACAAGATTCGAATGGGGACAGACATTCTACACTAAGTATGTCTGTGGGACAGGCACGGGGCACATTCCTTGCGATTTCACACTTTACATTGGAAAAGTCTACCATGTTCAGGGTGAGATGTTAGTAGAAACACGGTTTCTCTGCAGTGGTGTTTCTTCAGACTGATTAGTACTCCCTTGGTTTAGGATTCAACACATACGTTCTGTGAGTATGAATTCCTCGCGAACCCAGGTGGGAGCTCGAAGTCGCGTTTGAGATAGACTTGGTTCTCACAGATTTGTGTATGCCTTTCCTCTGCCTAACTCGCATACTTTGGAAGACGCTTCTATCTTCGTGACCCATGCATGGTGTTCGTTGAGAAAAGCCCTCCGTAAGAAGTTGTTCCGCGAGTAAGGTCGATCACGCTTCCCCTCTGCTTTCTTTCACACTTTGCCTCAAGCCGCTTCGTTTCTTAGCAGAGGAGGTGGCAGTCGAAAGACCGCACCTCCACAGCGCTGTTTTGTAGACCCAAGTGTATAGCACATTCCTTACGCTTCCTCTCATTTCCAGACATACACCTCTCTAGGAGACAACGAGTGTTTTGCTTATGCTTCTCTCTACCGAAACAAGATCTGAGTTGGGAGAAGCTTTCGACACGACTTCTTTCTCAAGCAGCGCTATATGGCCCAGTACCTGTGCCTTCGCTGTGACCGTTGGAACGTTCTTCCATCTTCTTCCCAGTAGATGGCAGTAGAAGGACTATCTCCCTCTACCGTGTTGTTCCTTGAGAGGTGAGTGTAAGGCACTGACACATATAGCTCAGAAGGCTTCATTCTTCCCGAACCAAGATGTGAGCTCGAAATCAGTTTTCACATGCCGTTGTTTCTCTGAGTTCAGCGTAAGGCTCTGCTGAGGCTAGCTCGCCTACATTTGAAGGCCTTCCAACTTCATGACAGAAGCCTTCACACTTGGTGTAAAGCCGCTTCGATCCTTAGGAAAGCAGAAGGGAGTCGAAGGACCGCTCCTCCACAGCATTGTTCTTGAAGAATTAATTGCAGAGCTCGTTGCTTATGCTTCCTCCGATTTCCATACACACACCTCTATAGGGGACAACTTGTGAGTTGGTGATAACATTCGACCCACATTTTTCTTTACAATTCAGCCTATGGCATTTTCCTTACGCTTTCACGCAAAGAACTGAAAATGTTTCTAGCTTCCTGAAACAAGATCTGAGTAGGGAGAAACTTTCGACACAACTTCTTTCTCAAGCAGTGGTACCTGACACAGATTTGTGCCTTCACTGCGAACGTTGGAAATTGCTTCCATCTTCATCCCTGTAGGTGGTAGTGGAAAGACTATTTCCCTGCAGCTTTGTTTCTTGAGAGGTGAGTATAAGAACCTTCCCTTAGAGAGCAACACATATATCTCCAAGGGCTTCTATCTTCAAGAACCAAGATGTTCGCACGAAAACCTGTTTGACGAGGCCTTCTTTCTCAGAGTTCAGTGTAAGGCTACCAGGCCTGAAGGGAGCCCACGTCCATTTGAAGCCCCATCCACCTGCATGACACAGGACTTAAAGGAGAGAAGCTCTCTGCACAACGTGTTTCCCGATGTACAGGAATGCGCGTTCCACCTCTTTCCTTGCACACAAGGTTTAACAAGCTGCTTCCTTCCTTACTAAAAGAGATGGTAGTCGAAGGACGGCAACAAAATAGATTTGTTCTTAGAGTTAAACAAACGTATGCCATCTTCCTTAGGCTTGCTCACATCATCCATTTCCATACATTGTTCTTCATGTCATGACTGTAGGCACATTCGACACGGAGAGTTAAGTCTAGCCCATGTCCCTTGCGCCTTCACCCCCACTACGGAAAACATTTTCATCTCACTGAAACCATAGGACACCTGAGGGAAGCCTACTTCAGAAGAGGTTTCTCCAGCACCGTCACAGGGCCCTTTCAAGATGCCTTCTCCGTTTCATGCTAAAGTTCTTCTCATTCTTACGTGTATGGCTTTCCTAATGGATTTCTTTCTCACAGTGAAAACCTTGACACGTTCCATCTGCTCTCTCTCCTACTCTTGAAAACACTTCTCACAGAACAAGGTTCGAATGGGGACAGACATTCTACAGTAAGTATGTCTGTGGGACAGGCACGGGGCACATTCCTTGCGATTTCACACTTACATGGGTAACGTCTACCATGTTCAGGGAAGATGTTAGTAGAAACACGGTTTCTCTGCAGTGGTGTTTCTTCAGACTGCATAGTACTCCCTTTGTTTAGGATTCAGCCCATACGTTTTGTGACTATGAATTCCTCGCGAACCCAGATGGGAGCTCGAAGTCGCGTTTGAGATGGACTTGCTTCGCAGAGATTCATGTATGCCTTTCCTTTGGCGAAGTCACATACATTTGAAAACCCTTCCCTCTTCGTGACCCATGGTGTTCGTTGAGAAAAGCCCTCCATAAGAAGTTGTTCGGCGACTAAGGTATGTCTCTCTTCCTTCCCCTCCGTACTCTTTCACACTTTGCTTCAAGCCGCTTCGTTCCTTAGCAAAGCAGATGGCAGTCGAAGGACCGCACCGCCACAGCGTTGTTTCTTCGACTTAAGTGTATCACACGTCCCTTATGCTTCCTCCTATTTCCAGACACACACCTCTCTAGGGGACTACTAGTGGGCTGGTTGTCACATTCGACCCACATTTTTCTTCACAATTCAGCGTGTGGCGTTTTCCTGGTGTTTTCAAACAAAGTACTGACAAGGCTTCTATCTTCCCGAAACAAGATCTGAGTTGGGAGAGGCTTTCGATACAAGTTCGTTCTCAAGCAGTGGTATATGGCACAGTATTTGTGCCTTCGCTTTTAACGTCGGGACTTTCCTCCATTTTCTTCCCTGTAGATGGTAGTGGAAAGGCGATTTCTCTACCGTTTTGTTCCTTGAGAGCTGAGTGTTAGACACTTACACCTATATCTCCAAAGGCTTCACGCTTCCCGAACCAAGAGGTTAGCAGGAAATCCTGTTGGACGTGGCCTTGTTTCTCTGAGTTCAGTGGAAGGCGCTGCTGAGGCGAGCTCGCGTACATTTGAAGGCCCTTCCAACTTCATGACACAAGACTTTGGTGCAGAGAAACCCTCCACACAACGTGTTCCTCACCGTAGTGTACCGCGCTTTCCGTCTCTTTCCTTTTACACTACGTTGTAAAAAGGTGCTTCCATCCGTAGGGAAAGAGCTGGTCGTCGAAGGACGGCAAACCTCTAGATTTGTTCTTAGAGTTAACCATGGGTAGGCAATCCTCCTTATGCTTCCTCACATAATACATATCCATACTCATCCTTCCTCATGGAACGGCCGCACTTCCACAGCGGTGTTTTGTAGAAATAAGTGTATAGCACTTTCCTTACGCTTCCTCCGATTTACAGACACACACCTCTATAGGGGACAACTTGTGACTTGGTGGTAACATTCGACCCACATTTTTCTTCACAATTCAGCCTATGGCATTTTCCTTGCGCTTTCACGCGAAGAACTGAAAACACTTCTAGCTTCCTGAAACAAGATCTGAGGAGGGAGAAACTTTCGACACAACTTCTTTCTCAAGCAGCGGTACATGACACAGTATTTGTGCCTTCACTGCGAACGTTGGAAATTGCTTCCATCTTCGTCCCTGTAGGTGGTAGTGGAAAGACTATTTCCCTGCAGCTTTGTTTCTTGAGAGGTGAGTATAAGAACCTTCCCTTAGAGAGCAGCACATATATCTCCAAGGGCTTCTATCTTCAAGAACCAAGATGTTCGCACGAAAACCTGTTTCACGAGGCCTTCTTTCTCAGAGTTCAGTGTAAGGCTACTAGGCCTGAAGGGAGCCCACGTCCATTTGAAGACCCATCCACCTGCATGACACAGGACTTAAAGGAGAGAAACCCTCTGCACAACGTGTTCCCCGCTGTACAGGAAGGCACGTTCCACCTCTTTCCTTGCACACAATGTTTAACAAGCTGCTTCCAACCTTACGAAAAGAGATGGTAGTCGAAGGACGGCAACACTCTAGATTTGTTCTTAGAGTTAAAGAAACGAGTGCCATCTTCCTTAGGCTTGCTCACATCATCCATTTCCATACATCGTTCTTCATGTCACGACTGTAGGCACATTCGCCACGGAGAGTTAAGTCTAGACCATGTCCCTTACGCGTTCACACCCGCTAGGGAAAACACTTTCATCGCACTGAAACCATAGGACAGCTGAGGGAAGCCTACTTCAGAAGAGGTTTCTCCAGCACCGTCACAGGGCCCATTCAAGATGCCTTCACCGTTTCATGCTAAAGTGCTTCTCATCCTTACGTGTATGGCTTTCCTGATGGATTTCCTTCTCACAATGAAAACCTTGACACGTTCCATCTGTTCTCTCTCCTACTCTTGAAAACACTTCCCACGGAACAAGATTCGAATGGGGACAGACATTCTACACTAAGTATGTCTGTGGGACAGGCACGGGGCACATTCCTTGCGATTTCACACTTTACATTGGAAAAGTCTACCATGTTCAGGGTGAGATGTTAGTAGAAACACGGTTTCTCTGCAGTGGTGTTTCTTCAGACTGATTAGTACTCCCTTGGTTTAGGATTCAACACATACGTTCTGTGAGTATGAATTCCTCGCGAACCCAGGTGGGAGCTCGAAGTCGCGTTTGAGATAGACTTGGTTCTCACAGATTTGTGTATGCCTTTCCTCTGCCTAACTCGCATACTTTGGAAGACGCTTCTATCTTCGTGACCCATGCATGGTGTTCGTTGAGAAAAGCCCTCCGTAAGAAGTTGTTCCGCGAGTAAGGTCGATCACGCTTCCCCTCTGCTTTCTTTCACACTTTGCCTCAAGCCGCTTCGTTTCTTAGCAGAGGAGGTGGCAGTCGAAAGACCGCACCTCCACAGCGCTGTTTTGTAGACCCAAGTGTATAGCACATTCCTTACGCTTCCTCTCATTTCCAGACATACACCTCTCTAGGAGACAACGAGTGTTTTGCTTATGCTTCTCTCTACCGAAACAAGATCTGAGTTGGGAGAAGCTTTCGACACGACTTCTTTCTCAAGCAGCGCTATATGGCCCAGTACCTGTGCCTTCGCTGTGACCGTTGGAACGTTCTTCCATCTTCTTCCCAGTAGATGGCAGTAGAAGGACTATCTCCCTCTACCGTGTTGTTCCTTGAGAGGTGAGTGTAAGGCACTGACACATATAGCTCAGAAGGCTTCATTCTTCCCGAACCAAGATGTGAGCTCGAAATCAGTTTTCACATGCCGTTGTTTCTCTGAGTTCAGCGTAAGGCTCTGCTGAGGCTAGCTCGCCTACATTTGAAGGCCTTCCAACTTCATGACAGAAGCCTTCACACTTGGTGTAAAGCCGCTTCGATCCTTAGGAAAGCAGAAGGGAGTCGAAGGACCGCTCCTCCACAGCATTGTTCTTGAAGAATTAATTGCAGAGCTCGTTGCTTATGCTTCCTCCGATTTCCATACACACACCTCTATAGGGGACAACTTGTGAGTTGGTGATAACATTCGACCCACATTTTTCTTTACAATTCAGCCTATGGCATTTTCCTTACGCTTTCACGCAAAGAACTGAAAATGTTTCTAGCTTCCTGAAACAAGATCTGAGTAGGGAGAAACTTTCGACACAACTTCTTTCTCAAGCAGTGGTACCTGACACAGATTTGTGCCTTCACTGCGAACGTTGGAAATTGCTTCCATCTTCATCCCTGTAGGTGGTAGTGGAAAGACTATTTCCCTGCAGCTTTGTTTCTTGAGAGGTGAGTATAAGAACCTTCCCTTAGAGAGCAACACATATATCTCCAAGGGCTTCTATCTTCAAGAACCAAGATGTTCGCACGAAAACCTGTTTGACGAGGCCTTCTTTCTCAGAGTTCAGTGTAAGGCTACCAGGCCTGAAGGGAGCCCACGTCCATTTGAAGCCCCATCCACCTGCATGACACAGGACTTAAAGGAGAGAAGCTCTCTGCACAACGTGTTTCCCGATGTACAGGAATGCGCGTTCCACCTCTTTCCTTGCACACAAGGTTTAACAAGCTGCTTCCTTCCTTACTAAAAGAGATGGTAGTCGAAGGACGGCAACAAAATAGATTTGTTCTTAGAGTTAAACAAACGTATGCCATCTTCCTTAGGCTTGCTCACATCATCCATTTCCATACATTGTTCTTCATGTCATGACTGTAGGCACATTCGACACGGAGAGTTAAGTCTAGCCCATGTCCCTTGCGCCTTCACCCCCACTACGGAAAACATTTTCATCTCACTGAAACCATAGGACACCTGAGGGAAGCCTACTTCAGAAGAGGTTTCTCCAGCACCGTCACAGGGCCCTTTCAAGATGCCTTCTCCGTTTCATGCTAAAGTTCTTCTCATTCTTACGTGTATGGCTTTCCTAATGGATTTCTTTCTCACAGTGAAAACCTTGACACGTTCCATCTGCTCTCTCTCCTACTCTTGAAAACACTTCTCACAGAACAAGGTTCGAATGGGGACAGACATTCTACAGTAAGTATGTCTGTGGGACAGGCACGGGGCACATTCCTTGCGATTTCACACTTACATGGGTAACGTCTACCATGTTCAGGGAAGATGTTAGTAGAAACACGGTTTCTCTGCAGTGGTGTTTCTTCAGACTGCATAGTACTCCCTTTGTTTAGGATTCAGCCCATACGTTTTGTGACTATGAATTCCTCGCGAACCCAGATGGGAGCTCGAAGTCGCGTTTGAGATGGACTTGCTTCGCAGAGATTCATGTATGCCTTTCCTTTGGCGAAGTCACATACATTTGAAAACCCTTCCCTCTTCGTGACCCATGGTGTTCGTTGAGAAAAGCCCTCCATAAGAAGTTGTTCGGCGACTAAGGTATGTCTCTCTTCCTTCCCCTCCGTACTCTTTCACACTTTGCTTCAAGCCGCTTCGTTCCTTAGCAAAGCAGATGGCAGTCGAAGGACCGCACCGCCACAGCGTTGTTTCTTCGACTTAAGTGTATCACACGTCCCTTATGCTTCCTCCTATTTCCAGACACACACCTCTCTAGGGGACTACTAGTGGGTTGGTTGTCACATTCGACCCACATTTTTCTTCACAATTCAGCGTGTGGCGTTTTCCTGGTGTTTTCAAACAAAGTACTGACAAGGCTTCTATCTTCCCGAAACAAGATCTGAGTTGGGAGAGGCTTTCGATACAAGTTCGTTCTCAAGCAGTGGTATATGGCACAGTATTTGTGCCTTCGCTTTTAACGTCGGGACTTTCCTCCATTTTCTTCCCTGTAGATGGTAGTGGAAAGGCGATTTCTCTACCGTTTTGTTCCTTGAGAGCTGAGTGTTAGACACTTACACCTATATCTCCAAAGGCTTCACGCTTCCCGAACCAAGAGGTTAGCAGGAAATCCTGTTGGACGTGGCCTTGTTTCTCTGAGTTCAGTGGAAGGCGCTGCTGAGGCGAGCTCGCGTACATTTGAAGGCCCTTCCAACTTCATGACACAAGACTTTGGTGCAGAGAAACCCTCCACACAACGTGTTCCTCACCGTAGTGTACCGCGCTTTCCGTCTCTTTCCTTTTACACTACGTTGTAAAAAGGTGCTTCCATCCGTAGGGAAAGAGCTGGTCGTCGAAGGACGGCAAACCTCTAGATTTGTTCTTAGAGTTAACCATGGGTAGGCAATCCTCCTTATGCTTCCTCACATAATACATATCCATACTCATCCTTCCTCATGGAACGGCCGCACTTCCACAGCGGTGTTTTGTAGAAATAAGTGTATAGCACTTTCCTTACGCTTCCTCCGATTTACAGACACACACCTCTATAGGGGACAACTTGTGACTTGGTGGTAACATTCGACCCACATTTTTCTTCACAATTCAGCCTATGGCATTTTCCTTGCGCTTTCACGCGAAGAACTGAAAACACTTCTAGCTTCCTGAAACAAGATCTGAGGAGGGAGAAACTTTCGACACAACTTCTTTCTCAAGCAGTGGTACATGACACAGTATTTGTGCCTTCACTGCGAACGTTGGAAATTGCTTCCATCTTCGTCCCTGTAGGTGGTAGTGGAAAGACTATTTCCCTGCAGCTTTGTTTCTTGAGAGGTGAGTATAAGAACCTTCCCTTAGAGAGCAGCACATATATCTCCAAGGGCTTCTATCTTCAAGAACCAAGATGTTCGCACGAAAACCTGTTTGACGAGGCCTTCTTTCTCAGAGTTCAGTGTAAGGCTACTAGGCCTGAAGGGAGCCCACGTCCATTTGAAGACCCATCCACCTGCATGACACAGGACTTAAAGGAGAGAAACCCTCTGCACAACGTGTTCCCCGCTGTACAGGAAGGCACGTTCCACCTCTTTCCTTGCACACAATGTTTAACAAGCTGCTTCCAACCTTACGAAAAGAGATGGTAGTCGAAGGACGGCAACACTCTAGATTTGTTCTTAGAGTTAAAGAAACGAGTGCCATCTTCCTTAGGCTTGCTCACATCATCCATTTCCATACATCGTTCTTCATGTCACGACTGTAGGCACATTCGCCACGGAGAGTTAAGTCTAGACCATGTCCCTTACGCGTTCACACCCGCTAGGGAAAACACTTTCATCGCACTGAAACCATAGGACAGCTGAGGGAAGCCTACTTCAGAAGAGGTTTCTCCAGCACCGTCACAGGGCCCATTCAAGATGCCTTCACCGTTTCATGCTAAAGTGCTTCTCATCCTTACGTGTATGGCTTTCCTGATGGATTTCCTTCTCACAATGAAAACCTTGACACGTTCCATCTGTTCTCTCTCCTACTCTTGAAAACACTTCCCACGGAACAAGATTCGAATGGGGACAGACATTCTACACTAAGTATGTCTGTGGGACAGGCACGGGGCACATTCCTTGCGATTTCACACTTTACATTGGAAAAGTCTACCATGTTCAGGGTGAGATGTTAGTAGAAACACGGTTTCTCTGCAGTGGTGTTTCTTCAGACTGATTAGTACTCCCTTGGTTTAGGATTCAACACATACGTTCTGTGAGTATGAATTCCTCGCGAACCCAGGTGGGAGCTCGAAGTCGCGTTTGAGATAGACTTGGTTCTCACAGATTTGTGTATGCCTTTCCTCTGCCTAACTCGCATACTTTGGAAGACGCTTCTATCTTCGTGACCCATGCATGGTGTTCGTTGAGAAAAGCCCTCCGTAAGAAGTTGTTCCGCGAGTAAGGTCGATCACGCTTCCCCTCTGCTTTCTTTCACACTTTGCCTCAAGCCGCTTCGTTTCTTAGCAGAGGAGGTGGCAGTCGAAAGACCGCACCTCCACAGCGCTGTTTTGTAGACCCAAGTGTATAGCACATTCCTTACGCTTCCTCTCATTTCCAGACATACACCTCTCTAGGAGACAACGAGTGTTTTGCTTATGCTTCTCTCTACCGAAACAAGATCTGAGTTGGGAGAAGCTTTCGACACGACTTCTTTCTCAAGCAGCGCTATATGGCCCAGTACCTGTGCCTTCGCTGTGACCGTTGGAACGTTCTTCCATCTTCTTCCCAGTAGATGGCAGTAGAAGGACTATCTCCCTCTACCGTGTTGTTCCTTGAGAGGTGAGTGTAAGGCACTGACACATATAGCTCAGAAGGCTTCATTCTTCCCGAACCAAGATGTGAGCTCGAAATCAGTTTTCACATGCCGTTGTTTCTCTGAGTTCAGCGTAAGGCTCTGCTGAGGCTAGCTCGCCTACATTTGAAGGCCTTCCAACTTCATGACAGAAGCCTTCACACTTGGTGTAAAGCCGCTTCGATCCTTAGGAAAGCAGAAGGGAGTCGAAGGACCGCTCCTCCACAGCATTGTTCTTGAAGAATTAATTGCAGAGCTCGTTGCTTATGCTTCCTCCGATTTCCATACACACACCTCTATAGGGGACAACTTGTGAGTTGGTGATAACATTCGACCCACATTTTTCTTTACAATTCAGCCTATGGCATTTTCCTTACGCTTTCACGCAAAGAACTGAAAATGTTTCTAGCTTCCTGAAACAAGATCTGAGTAGGGAGAAACTTTCGACACAACTTCTTTCTCAAGCAGTGGTACCTGACACAGATTTGTGCCTTCACTGCGAACGTTGGAAATTGCTTCCATCTTCATCCCTGTAGGTGGTAGTGGAAAGACTATTTCCCTGCAGCTTTGTTTCTTGAGAGGTGAGTATAAGAACCTTCCCTTAGAGAGCAACACATATATCTCCAAGGGCTTCTATCTTCAAGAACCAAGATGTTCGCACGAAAACCTGTTTGACGAGGCCTTCTTTCTCAGAGTTCAGTGTAAGGCTACCAGGCCTGAAGGGAGCCCACGTCCATTTGAAGCCCCATCCACCTGCATGACACAGGACTTAAAGGAGAGAAGCTCTCTGCACAACGTGTTTCCCGATGTACAGGAATGCGCGTTCCACCTCTTTCCTTGCACACAAGGTTTAACAAGCTGCTTCCTTCCTTACTAAAAGAGATGGTAGTCGAAGGACGGCAACAAAATAGATTTGTTCTTAGAGTTAAACAAACGTATGCCATCTTCCTTAGGCTTGCTCACATCATCCATTTCCATACATTGTTCTTCATGTCATGACTGTAGGCACATTCGACACGGAGAGTTAAGTCTAGCCATGTCCCTTGCGCCTTCACCCCCACTACGGAAAACATTTTCATCTCACTGAAACCATAGGACACCTGAGGGAAGCCTACTTCAGAAGAGGTTTCTCCAGCACCGTCACAGGGCCCTTTCAAGATGCCTTCTCCGTTTCATGCTAAAGTTCTTCTCATTCTTACGTGTATGGCTTTCCTAATGGATTTCTTTCTCACAGTGAAAACCTTGACACGTTCCATCTGCTCTCTCTCCTACTCTTGAAAACACTTCTCACAGAACAAGGTTCGAATGGGGACAGACATTCTACAGTAAGTATGTCTGTGGGACAGGCATGGGGCACATTCCTTGCGATTTCACACTTACATGGGTAACGTCTACCATGTTCAGGGAAGATGTTAGTAGAAACACGGTTTCTCTGCAGTGGTGTTTCTTCAGACTGCATAGTACTCCCTTTGCTTAGGATTCAGCCCATACGTTTTGTGACTATGAATTCCTCGCGAACCCAGATGGGAGCTCGAAGTCGCGTTTGAGATGGACTTGCTTCGCAGAGATTCATGTATGCCTTTCCTTTGGCGAAGTCACATACATTTGAAAACCCTTCCCTCTTCGTGACCCATGGTGTTCGTTGAGAAAAGCCCTCCATAAGAAGTTGTTCGGCGACTAAGGTATGTCTCTCTTCCTTCCCCTCCGTACTCTTTCACACTTTGCTTCAAGCCGCTTCGTTCCTTAGCAAAGCAGATGGCAGTCGAAGGACCGCACCGCCACAGCGTTGTTTCTTCGACTTAAGTGTATCACACGTCCCTTATGCTTCCTCCTATTTCCAGACACACACCTCTCTAGGGGACTACTAGTGGGTTGGTTGTCACATTCGACCCACATTTTTCTTCACAATTCAGCGTGTGGCGTTTTCCTGGTGTTTTCAAACAAAGTACTGACAAGGCTTCTATCTTCCCGAAACAAGATCTGAGTTGGGAGAGGCTTTCGATACAAGTTCGTTCTCAAGCAGTGGTATATGGCACAGTATTTGTGCCTTCGCTTTTAACGTCGGGACTTTCCTCCATTTTCTTCCCTGTAGATGGTAGTGGAAAGGCGATTTCTCTACCGTTTTGTTCCTTGAGAGCTGAGTGTTAGACACTTACACCTATATCTCCAAAGGCTTCACGCTTCCCGAACCAAGAGGTTAGCAGGAAATCCTGTTGGACGTGGCCTTGTTTCTCTGAGTTCAGTGGAAGGCGCTGCTGAGGCGAGCTCGCGTACATTTGAAGGCCCTTCCAACTTCATGACACAAGACTTTGGTGCAGAGAAACCCTCCACACAACGTGTTCCTCACCGTAGTGTACCGCGCTTTCCGTCTCTTTCCTTTTACACTACGTTGTAAAAAGGTGCTTCCATCCGTAGGGAAAGAGCTGGTCGTCGAAGGACGGCAAACCTCTAGATTTGTTCTTAGAGTTAACCATGGGTAGGCAATCCTCCTTATGCTTCCTCACATAATACATATCCATACTCATCCTTCCTCATGGAACGGCCGCACTTCCACAGCGGTGTTTTGTAGAAATAAGTGTATAGCACTTTCCTTACGCTTCCTCCGATTTACAGACACACACCTCTATAGGGGACAACTTGTGACTTGGTGGTAACATTCGACCCACATTTTTCTTCACAATTCAGCCTATGGCATTTTCCTTGCGCTTTCACGCGAAGAACTGAAAACACTTCTAGCTTCCTGAAACAAGATCTGAGGAGGGAGAAACTTTCGACACAACTTCTTTCTCAAGCAGTGGTACATGACACAGTATTTGTGCCTTCACTGCGAACGTTGGAAATTGCTTCCATCTTCGTCCCTGTAGGTGGTAGTGGAAAGACTATTTCCCTGCAGCTTTGTTTCTTGAGAGGTGAGTATAAGAACCTTCCCTTAGAGAGCAGCACATATATCTCCAAGGGCTTCTATCTTCAAGAACCAAGATGTTCGCACGAAAACCTGTTTGACGAGGCCTTCTTTCTCAGAGTTCAGTGTAAGGCTACTAGGCCTGAAGGGAGCCCACGTCCATTTGAAGACCCATCCACCTGCATGACACAGGACTTAAAGGAGAGAAACCCTCTGCACAACGTGTTCCCCGCTGTACAGGAAGGCACGTTCCACCTCTTTCCTTGCACACAATGTTTAACAAGCTGCTTCCAACCTTACGAAAAGAGATGGTAGTCGAAGGACGGCAACACTCTAGATTTGTTCTTAGAGTTAAAGAAACGAGTGCCATCTTCCTTAGGCTTGCTCACATCATCCATTTCCATACATCGTTCTTCATGTCACGACTGTAGGCACATTCGCCACGGAGAGTTAAGTCTAGACCATGTCCCTTACGCGTTCACACCCGCTAGGGAAAACACTTTCATCGCACTGAAACCATAGGACAGCTGAGGGAAGCCTACTTCAGAAGAGGTTTCTCCAGCACCGTCACAGGGCCCATTCAAGATGCCTTCACCGTTTCATGCTAAAGTGCTTCTCATCCTTACGTGTATGGCTTTCCTGATGGATTTCCTTCTCACAATGAAAACCTTGACACGTTCCATCTGTTCTCTCTCCTACTCTTGAAAACACTTCCCACGGAACAAGATTCGAATGGGGACAGACATTCTACACTAAGTATGTCTGTGGGACAGGCACGGGGCACATTCCTTGCGATTTCACACTTTACATTGGAAAAGTCTACCATGTTCAGGGTGAGATGTTAGTAGAAACACGGTTTCTCTGCAGTGGTGTTTCTTCAGACTGATTAGTACTCCCTTGGTTTAGGATTCAACACATACGTTCTGTGAGTATGAATTCCTCGCGAACCCAGGTGGGAGCTCGAAGTCGCGTTTGAGATAGACTTGGTTCTCACAGATTTGTGTATGCCTTTCCTCTGCCTAACTCGCATACTTTGGAAGACGCTTCTATCTTCGTGACCCATGCATGGTGTTCGTTGAGAAAAGCCCTCCGTAAGAAGTTGTTCCGCGAGTAAGGTCGATCACGCTTCCCCTCTGCTTTCTTTCACACTTTGCCTCAAGCCGCTTCGTTTCTTAGCAGAGGAGGTGGCAGTCGAAAGACCGCACCTCCACAGCGCTGTTTTGTAGACCCAAGTGTATAGCACATTCCTTACGCTTCCTCTCATTTCCAGACATACACCTCTCTAGGAGACAACGAGTGTTTTGCTTATGCTTCTCTCTACCGAAACAAGATCTGAGTTGGGAGAAGCTTTCGACACGACTTCTTTCTCAAGCAGCGCTATATGGCCCAGTACCTGTGCCTTCGCTGTGACCGTTGGAACGTTCTTCCATCTTCTTCCCAGTAGATGGCAGTAGAAGGACTATCTCCCTCTACCGTGTTGTTCCTTGAGAGGTGAGTGTAAGGCACTGACACATATAGCTCAGAAGGCTTCATTCTTCCCGAACCAAGATGTGAGCTCGAAATCAGTTTTCACATGCCGTTGTTTCTCTGAGTTCAGCGTAAGGCTCTGCTGAGGCTAGCTCGCCTACATTTGAAGGCCTTCCAACTTCATGACAGAAGCCTTCACACTTGGTGTAAAGCCGCTTCGATCCTTAGGAAAGCAGAAGGGAGTCGAAGGACCGCTCCTCCACAGCATTGTTCTTGAAGAATTAATTGCAGAGCTCGTTGCTTATGCTTCCTCCGATTTCCATACACACACCTCTATAGGGGACAACTTGTGAGTTGGTGATAACATTCGACCCACATTTTTCTTTACAATTCAGCCTATGGCATTTTCCTTACGCTTTCACGCAAAGAACTGAAAATGTTTCTAGCTTCCTGAAACAAGATCTGAGTAGGGAGAAACTTTCGACACAACTTCTTTCTCAAGCAGTGGTACCTGACACAGATTTGTGCCTTCACTGCGAACGTTGGAAATTGCTTCCATCTTCATCCCTGTAGGTGGTAGTGGAAAGACTATTTCCCTGCAGCTTTGTTTCTTGAGAGGTGAGTATAAGAACCTTCCCTTAGAGAGCAACACATATATCTCCAAGGGCTTCTATCTTCAAGAACCAAGATGTTCGCACGAAAACCTGTTTGACGAGGCCTTCTTTCTCAGAGTTCAGTGTAAGGCTACCAGGCCTGAAGGGAGCCCACGTCCATTTGAAGCCCCATCCACCTGCATGACACAGGACTTAAAGGAGAGAAGCTCTCTGCACAACGTGTTTCCCGATGTACAGGAATGCGCGTTCCACCTCTTTCCTTGCACACAAGGTTTAACAAGCTGCTTCCTTCCTTACTAAAAGAGATGGTAGTCGAAGGACGGCAACAAAATAGATTTGTTCTTAGAGTTAAACAAACGTATGCCATCTTCCTTAGGCTTGCTCACATCATCCATTTCCATACATTGTTCTTCATGTCATGACTGTAGGCACATTCGACACGGAGAGTTAAGTCTAGCCATGTCCCTTGCGCCTTCACCCCCACTACGGAAAACATTTTCATCTCACTGAAACCATAGGACACCTGAGGGAAGCCTACTTCAGAAGAGGTTTCTCCAGCACCGTCACAGGGCCCTTTCAAGATGCCTTCTCCGTTTCATGCTAAAGTTCTTCTCATTCTTACGTGTATGGCTTTCCTAATGGATTTCTTTCTCACAGTGAAAACCTTGACACGTTCCATCTGCTCTCTCTCCTACTCTTGAAAACACTTCTCACAGAACAAGGTTCGAATGGGGACAGACATTCTACAGTAAGTATGTCTGTGGGACAGGCATGGGGCACATTCCTTGCGATTTCACACTTACATGGGTAACGTCTACCATGTTCAGGGAAGATGTTAGTAGAAACACGGTTTCTCTGCAGTGGTGTTTCTTCAGACTGCATAGTACTCCCTTTGTTTAGGATTCAGCCCATACGTTTTGTGACTATGAATTCCTCGCGAACCCAGATGGGAGCTCGAAGTCGCGTTTGAGATGGACTTGCTTCGCAGAGATTCATGTATGCCTTTCCTTTGGCGAAGTCACATACATTTGAAAACCCTTCCCTCTTCGTGACCCATGGTGTTCGTTGAGAAAAGCCCTCCATAAGAAGTTGTTCGGCGACTAAGGTATGTCTCTCTTCCTTCCCCTCCGTACTCTTTCACACTTTGCTTCAAGCCGCTTCGTTCCTTAGCAAAGCAGATGGCAGTCGAAGGACCGCACCGCCACAGCGTTGTTTCTTCGACTTAAGTGTATCACACGTCCCTTATGCTTCCTCCTATTTCCAGACACACACCTCTCTAGGGGACTACTAGTGGGTTGGTTGTCACATTCGACCCACATTTTTCTTCACAATTCAGCGTGTGGCGTTTTCCTGGTGTTTTCAAACAAAGTACTGACAAGGCTTCTATCTTCCCGAAACAAGATCTGAGTTGGGAGAGGCTTTCGATACAAGTTCGTTCTCAAGCAGTGGTATATGGCACAGTATTTGTGCCTTCGCTTTTAACGTCGGGACTTTCCTCCATTTTCTTCCCTGTAGATGGTAGTGGAAAGGCGATTTCTCTACCGTTTTGTTCCTTGAGAGCTGAGTGTTAGACACTTACACCTATATCTCCAAAGGCTTCACGCTTCCCGAACCAAGAGGTTAGCAGGAAATCCTGTTGGACGTGGCCTTGTTTCTCTGAGTTCAGTGGAAGGCGCTGCTGAGGCGAGCTCGCGTACATTTGAAGGCCCTTCCAACTTCATGACACAAGACTTTGGTGCAGAGAAACCCTCCACACAACGTGTTCCTCACCGTAGTGTACCGCGCTTTCCGTCTCTTTCCTTTTACACTACGTTGTAAAAAGGTGCTTCCATCCGTAGGGAAAGAGCTGGTCGTCGAAGGACGGCAAACCTCTAGATTTGTTCTTAGAGTTAACCATGGGTAGGCAATCCTCCTTATGCTTCCTCACATAATACATATCCATACTCATCCTTCCTCATGGAACGGCCGCACTTCCACAGCGGTGTTTTGTAGAAATAAGTGTATAGCACTTTCCTTACGCTTCCTCCGATTTACAGACACACACCTCTATAGGGGACAACTTGTGACTTGGTGGTAACATTCGACCCACATTTTTCTTCACAATTCAGCCTATGGCATTTTCCTTGCGCTTTCACGCGAAGAACTGAAAACACTTCTAGCTTCCTGAAACAAGATCTGAGGAGGGAGAAACTTTCGACACAACTTCTTTCTCAAGCAGTGGTACATGACACAGTATTTGTGCCTTCACTGCGAACGTTGGAAATTGCTTCCATCTTCGTCCCTGTAGGTGGTAGTGGAAAGACTATTTCCCTGCAGCTTTGTTTCTTGAGAGGTGAGTATAAGAACCTTCCCTTAGAGAGCAGCACATATATCTCCAAGGGCTTCTATCTTCAAGAACCAAGATGTTCGCACGAAAACCTGTTTGACGAGGCCTTCTTTCTCAGAGTTCAGTGTAAGGCTACTAGGCCTGAAGGGAGCCCACGTCCATTTGAAGACCCATCCACCTGCATGACACAGGACTTAAAGGAGAGAAACCCTCTGCACAACGTGTTCCCCGCTGTACAGGAAGGCACGTTCCACCTCTTTCCTTGCACACAATGTTTAACAAGCTGCTTCCAACCTTACGAAAAGAGATGGTAGTCGAAGGACGGCAACACTCTAGATTTGTTCTTAGAGTTAAAGAAACGAGTGCCATCTTCCTTAGGCTTGCTCACATCATCCATTTCCATACATCGTTCTTCATGTCACGACTGTAGGCACATTCGCCACGGAGAGTTAAGTCTAGACCATGTCCCTTACGCGTTCACACCCGCTAGGGAAAACACTTTCATCGCACTGAAACCATAGGACAGCTGAGGGAAGCCTACTTCAGAAGAGGTTTCTCCAGCACCGTCACAGGGCCCATTCAAGATGCCTTCACCGTTTCATGCTAAAGTGCTTCTCATCCTTACGTGTATGGCTTTCCTGATGGATTTCCTTCTCACAATGAAAACCTTGACACGTTCCATCTGTTCTCTCTCCTACTCTTGAAAACACTTCCCACGGAACAAGATTCGAATGGGGACAGACATTCTACACTAAGTATGTCTGTGGGACAGGCACGGGGCACATTCCTTGCGATTTCACACTTTACATTGGAAAAGTCTACCATGTTCAGGGTGAGATGTTAGTAGAAACACGGTTTCTCTGCAGTGGTGTTTCTTCAGACTGATTAGTACTCCCTTGGTTTAGGATTCAACACATACGTTCTGTGAGTATGAATTCCTCGCGAACCCAGGTGGGAGCTCGAAGTCGCGTTTGAGATAGACTTGGTTCTCACAGATTTGTGTATGCCTTTCCTCTGCCTAACTCGCATACTTTGGAAGACGCTTCTATCTTCGTGACCCATGCATGGTGTTCGTTGAGAAAAGCCCTCCGTAAGAAGTTGTTCCGCGAGTAAGGTCGATCACGCTTCCCCTCTGCTTTCTTTCACACTTTGCCTCAAGCCGCTTCGTTTCTTAGCAGAGGAGGTGGCAGTCGAAAGACCGCACCTCCACAGCGCTGTTTTGTAGACCCAAGTGTATAGCACATTCCTTACGCTTCCTCTCATTTCCAGACATACACCTCTCTAGGAGACAACGAGTGTTTTGCTTATGCTTCTCTCTACCGAAACAAGATCTGAGTTGGGAGAAGCTTTCGACACGACTTCTTTCTCAAGCAGCGCTATATGGCCCAGTACCTGTGCCTTCGCTGTGACCGTTGGAACGTTCTTCCATCTTCTTCCCAGTAGATGGCAGTAGAAGGACTATCTCCCTCTACCGTGTTGTTCCTTGAGAGGTGAGTGTAAGGCACTGACACATATAGCTCAGAAGGCTTCATTCTTCCCGAACCAAGATGTGAGCTCGAAATCAGTTTTCACATGCCGTTGTTTCTCTGAGTTCAGCGTAAGGCTCTGCTGAGGCTAGCTCGCCTACATTTGAAGGCCTTCCAACTTCATGACAGAAGCCTTCACACTTGGTGTAAAGCCGCTTCGATCCTTAGGAAAGCAGAAGGGAGTCGAAGGACCGCTCCTCCACAGCATTGTTCTTGAAGAATTAATTGCAGAGCTCGTTGCTTATGCTTCCTCCGATTTCCATACACACACCTCTATAGGGGACAACTTGTGAGTTGGTGATAACATTCGACCCACATTTTTCTTTACAATTCAGCCTATGGCATTTTCCTTACGCTTTCACGCAAAGAACTGAAAATGTTTCTAGCTTCCTGAAACAAGATCTGAGTAGGGAGAAACTTTCGACACAACTTCTTTCTCAAGCAGTGGTACCTGACACAGATTTGTGCCTTCACTGCGAACGTTGGAAATTGCTTCCATCTTCATCCCTGTAGGTGGTAGTGGAAAGACTATTTCCCTGCAGCTTTGTTTCTTGAGAGGTGAGTATAAGAACCTTCCCTTAGAGAGCAACACATATATCTCCAAGGGCTTCTATCTTCAAGAACCAAGATGTTCGCACGAAAACCTGTTTGACGAGGCCTTCTTTCTCAGAGTTCAGTGTAAGGCTACCAGGCCTGAAGGGAGCCCACGTCCATTTGAAGCCCCATCCACCTGCATGACACAGGACTTAAAGGAGAGAAGCTCTCTGCACAACGTGTTTCCCGATGTACAGGAATGCGCGTTCCACCTCTTTCCTTGCACACAAGGTTTAACAAGCTGCTTCCTTCCTTACTAAAAGAGATGGTAGTCGAAGGACGGCAACAAAATAGATTTGTTCTTAGAGTTAAACAAACGTATGCCATCTTCCTTAGGCTTGCTCACATCATCCATTTCCATACATTGTTCTTCATGTCATGACTGTAGGCACATTCGACACGGAGAGTTAAGTCTAGCCCATGTCCCTTGCGCCTTCACCCCCACTACGGAAAACATTTTCATCTCACTGAAACCATAGGACACCTGAGGGAAGCCTACTTCAGAAGAGGTTTCTCCAGCACCGTCACAGGGCCCTTTCAAGATGCCTTCTCCGTTTCATGCTAAAGTTCTTCTCATTCTTACGTGTATGGCTTTCCTAATGGATTTCTTTCTCACAGTGAAAACCTTGACACGTTCCATCTGCTCTCTCTCCTACTCTTGAAAACACTTCTCACAGAACAAGGTTCGAATGGGGACAGACATTCTACAGTAAGTATGTCTGTGGGACAGGCACGGGGCACATTCCTTGCGATTTCACACTTACATGGGTAACGTCTACCATGTTCAGGGAAGATGTTAGTAGAAACACGGTTTCTCTGCAGTGGTGTTTCTTCAGACTGCATAGTACTCCCTTTGTTTAGGATTCAGCCCATACGTTTTGTGACTATGAATTCCTCGCGAACCCAGATGGGAGCTCGAAGTCGCGTTTGAGATGGACTTGCTTCGCAGAGATTCATGTATGCCTTTCCTTTGGCGAAGTCACATACATTTGAAAACCCTTCCCTCTTCGTGACCCATGGTGTTCGTTGAGAAAAGCCCTCCATAAGAAGTTGTTCGGCGACTAAGGTATGTCTCTCTTCCTTCCCCTCCGTACTCTTTCACACTTTGCTTCAAGCCGCTTCGTTCCTTAGCAAAGCAGATGGCAGTCGAAGGACCGCACCGCCACAGCGTTGTTTCTTCGACTTAAGTGTATCACACGTCCCTTATGCTTCCTCCTATTTCCAGACACACACCTCTCTAGGGGACTACTAGTGGGCTGGTTGTCACATTCGACCCACATTTTTCTTCACAATTCAGCGTGTGGCGTTTTCCTGGTGTTTTCAAACAAAGTACTGACAAGGCTTCTATCTTCCCGAAACAAGATCTGAGTTGGGAGAGGCTTTCGATACAAGTTCGTTCTCAAGCAGTGGTATATGGCACAGTATTTGTGCCTTCGCTTTTAACGTCGGGACTTTCCTCCATTTTCTTCCCTGTAGATGGTAGTGGAAAGGCGATTTCTCTACCGTTTTGTTCCTTGAGAGCTGAGTGTTAGACACTTACACCTATATCTCCAAAGGCTTCACGCTTCCCGAACCAAGAGGTTAGCAGGAAATCCTGTTGGACGTGGCCTTGTTTCTCTGAGTTCAGTGGAAGGCGCTGCTGAGGCGAGCTCGCGTACATTTGAAGGCCCTTCCAACTTCATGACACAAGACTTTGGTGCAGAGAAACCCTCCACACAACGTGTTCCTCACCGTAGTGTACCGCGCTTTCCGTCTCTTTCCTTTTACACTACGTTGTAAAAAGGTGCTTCCATCCGTAGGGAAAGAGCTGGTCGTCGAAGGACGGCAAACCTCTAGATTTGTTCTTAGAGTTAACCATGGGTAGGCAATCCTCCTTATGCTTCCTCACATAATACATATCCATACTCATCCTTCCTCATGGAACGGCCGCACTTCCACAGCGGTGTTTTGTAGAAATAAGTGTATAGCACTTTCCTTACGCTTCCTCCGATTTACAGACACACACCTCTATAGGGGACAACTTGTGACTTGGTGGTAACATTCGACCCACATTTTTCTTCACAATTCAGCCTATGGCATTTTCCTTGCGCTTTCACGCGAAGAACTGAAAACACTTCTAGCTTCCTGAAACAAGATCTGAGGAGGGAGAAACTTTCGACACAACTTCTTTCTCAAGCAGCGGTACATGACACAGTATTTGTGCCTTCACTGCGAACGTTGGAAATTGCTTCCATCTTCGTCCCTGTAGGTGGTAGTGGAAAGACTATTTCCCTGCAGCTTTGTTTCTTGAGAGGTGAGTATAAGAACCTTCCCTTAGAGAGCAGCACATATATCTCCAAGGGCTTCTATCTTCAAGAACCAAGATGTTCGCACGAAAACCTGTTTCACGAGGCCTTCTTTCTCAGAGTTCAGTGTAAGGCTACTAGGCCTGAAGGGAGCCCACGTCCATTTGAAGACCCATCCACCTGCATGACACAGGACTTAAAGGAGAGAAACCCTCTGCACAACGTGTTCCCCGCTGTACAGGAAGGCACGTTCCACCTCTTTCCTTGCACACAATGTTTAACAAGCTGCTTCCAACCTTACGAAAAGAGATGGTAGTCGAAGGACGGCAACACTCTAGATTTGTTCTTAGAGTTAAAGAAACGAGTGCCATCTTCCTTAGGCTTGCTCACATCATCCATTTCCATACATCGTTCTTCATGTCACGACTGTAGGCACATTCGCCACGGAGAGTTAAGTCTAGACCATGTCCCTTACGCGTTCACACCCGCTAGGGAAAACACTTTCATCGCACTGAAACCATAGGACAGCTGAGGGAAGCCTACTTCAGAAGAGGTTTCTCCAGCACCGTCACAGGGCCCATTCAAGATGCCTTCACCGTTTCATGCTAAAGTGCTTCTCATCCTTACGTGTATGGCTTTCCTGATGGATTTCCTTCTCACAATGAAAACCTTGACACGTTCCATCTGTTCTCTCTCCTACTCTTGAAAACACTTCCCACGGAACAAGATTCGAATGGGGACAGACATTCTACACTAAGTATGTCTGTGGGACAGGCACGGGGCACATTCCTTGCGATTTCACACTTTACATTGGAAAAGTCTACCATGTTCAGGGTGAGATGTTAGTAGAAACACGGTTTCTCTGCAGTGGTGTTTCTTCAGACTGATTAGTACTCCCTTGGTTTAGGATTCAACACATACGTTCTGTGAGTATGAATTCCTCGCGAACCCAGGTGGGAGCTCGAAGTCGCGTTTGAGATAGACTTGGTTCTCACAGATTTGTGTATGCCTTTCCTCTGCCTAACTCGCATACTTTGGAAGACGCTTCTATCTTCGTGACCCATGCATGGTGTTCGTTGAGAAAAGCCCTCCGTAAGAAGTTGTTCCGCGAGTAAGGTCGATCACGCTTCCCCTCTGCTTTCTTTCACACTTTGCCTCAAGCCGCTTCGTTTCTTAGCAGAGGAGGTGGCAGTCGAAAGACCGCACCTCCACAGCGCTGTTTTGTAGACCCAAGTGTATAGCACATTCCTTACGCTTCCTCTCATTTCCAGACATACACCTCTCTAGGAGACAACGAGTGTTTTGCTTATGCTTCTCTCTACCGAAACAAGATCTGAGTTGGGAGAAGCTTTCGACACGACTTCTTTCTCAAGCAGCGCTATATGGCCCAGTACCTGTGCCTTCGCTGTGACCGTTGGAACGTTCTTCCATCTTCTTCCCAGTAGATGGCAGTAGAAGGACTATCTCCCTCTACCGTGTTGTTCCTTGAGAGGTGAGTGTAAGGCACTGACACATATAGCTCAGAAGGCTTCATTCTTCCCGAACCAAGATGTGAGCTCGAAATCAGTTTTCACATGCCGTTGTTTCTCTGAGTTCAGCGTAAGGCTCTGCTGAGGCTAGCTCGCCTACATTTGAAGGCCTTCCAACTTCATGACAGAAGCCTTCACACTTGGTGTAAAGCCGCTTCGATCCTTAGGAAAGCAGAAGGGAGTCGAAGGACCGCTCCTCCACAGCATTGTTCTTGAAGAATTAATTGCAGAGCTCGTTGCTTATGCTTCCTCCGATTTCCATACACACACCTCTATAGGGGACAACTTGTGAGTTGGTGATAACATTCGACCCACATTTTTCTTTACAATTCAGCCTATGGCATTTTCCTTACGCTTTCACGCAAAGAACTGAAAATGTTTCTAGCTTCCTGAAACAAGATCTGAGTAGGGAGAAACTTTCGACACAACTTCTTTCTCAAGCAGTGGTACCTGACACAGATTTGTGCCTTCACTGCGAACGTTGGAAATTGCTTCCATCTTCATCCCTGTAGGTGGTAGTGGAAAGACTATTTCCCTGCAGCTTTGTTTCTTGAGAGGTGAGTATAAGAACCTTCCCTTAGAGAGCAACACATATATCTCCAAGGGCTTCTATCTTCAAGAACCAAGATGTTCGCACGAAAACCTGTTTGACGAGGCCTTCTTTCTCAGAGTTCAGTGTAAGGCTACCAGGCCTGAAGGGAGCCCACGTCCATTTGAAGCCCCATCCACCTGCATGACACAGGACTTAAAGGAGAGAAGCTCTCTGCACAACGTGTTTCCCGATGTACAGGAATGCGCGTTCCACCTCTTTCCTTGCACACAAGGTTTAACAAGCTGCTTCCTTCCTTACTAAAAGAGATGGTAGTCGAAGGACGGCAACAAAATAGATTTGTTCTTAGAGTTAAACAAACGTATGCCATCTTCCTTAGGCTTGCTCACATCATCCATTTCCATACATTGTTCTTCATGTCATGACTGTAGGCACATTCGACACGGAGAGTTAAGTCTAGCCCATGTCCCTTGCGCCTTCACCCCCACTACGGAAAACATTTTCATCTCACTGAAACCATAGGACACCTGAGGGAAGCCTACTTCAGAAGAGGTTTCTCCAGCACCGTCACAGGGCCCTTTCAAGATGCCTTCTCCGTTTCATGCTAAAGTTCTTCTCATTCTTACGTGTATGGCTTTCCTAATGGATTTCTTTCTCACAGTGAAAACCTTGACACGTTCCATCTGCTCTCTCTCCTACTCTTGAAAACACTTCTCACAGAACAAGGTTCGAATGGGGACAGACATTCTACAGTAAGTATGTCTGTGGGACAGGCACGGGGCACATTCCTTGCGATTTCACACTTACATGGGTAACGTCTACCATGTTCAGGGAAGATGTTAGTAGAAACACGGTTTCTCTGCAGTGGTGTTTCTTCAGACTGCATAGTACTCCCTTTGTTTAGGATTCAGCCCATACGTTTTGTGACTATGAATTCCTCGCGAACCCAGATGGGAGCTCGAAGTCGCGTTTGAGATGGACTTGCTTCGCAGAGATTCATGTATGCCTTTCCTTTGGCGAAGTCACATACATTTGAAAACCCTTCCCTCTTCGTGACCCATGGTGTTCGTTGAGAAAAGCCCTCCATAAGAAGTTGTTCGGCGACTAAGGTATGTCTCTCTTCCTTCCCCTCCGTACTCTTTCACACTTTGCTTCAAGCCGCTTCGTTCCTTAGCAAAGCAGATGGCAGTCGAAGGACCGCACCGCCACAGCGTTGTTTCTTCGACTTAAGTGTATCACACGTCCCTTATGCTTCCTCCTATTTCCAGACACACACCTCTCTAGGGGACTACTAGTGGGTTGGTTGTCACATTCGACCCACATTTTTCTTCACAATTCAGCGTGTGGCGTTTTCCTGGTGTTTTCAAACAAAGTACTGACAAGGCTTCTATCTTCCCGAAACAAGATCTGAGTTGGGAGAGGCTTTCGATACAAGTTCGTTCTCAAGCAGTGGTATATGGCACAGTATTTGTGCCTTCGCTTTTAACGTCGGGACTTTCCTCCATTTTCTTCCCTGTAGATGGTAGTGGAAAGGCGATTTCTCTACCGTTTTGTTCCTTGAGAGCTGAGTGTTAGACACTTACACCTATATCTCCAAAGGCTTCACGCTTCCCGAACCAAGAGGTTAGCAGGAAATCCTGTTGGACGTGGCCTTGTTTCTCTGAGTTCAGTGGAAGGCGCTGCTGAGGCGAGCTCGCGTACATTTGAAGGCCCTTCCAACTTCATGACACAAGACTTTGGTGCAGAGAAACCCTCCACACAACGTGTTCCTCACCGTAGTGTACCGCGCTTTCCGTCTCTTTCCTTTTACACTACGTTGTAAAAAGGTGCTTCCATCCGTAGGGAAAGAGCTGGTCGTCGAAGGACGGCAAACCTCTAGATTTGTTCTTAGAGTTAACCATGGGTAGGCAATCCTCCTTATGCTTCCTCACATAATACATATCCATACTCATCCTTCCTCATGGAACGGCCGCACTTCCACAGCGGTGTTTTGTAGAAATAAGTGTATAGCACTTTCCTTACGCTTCCTCCGATTTACAGACACACACCTCTATAGGGGACAACTTGTGACTTGGTGGTAACATTCGACCCACATTTTTCTTCACAATTCAGCCTATGGCATTTTCCTTGCGCTTTCACGCGAAGAACTGAAAACACTTCTAGCTTCCTGAAACAAGATCTGAGGAGGGAGAAACTTTCGACACAACTTCTTTCTCAAGCAGCGGTACATGACACAGTATTTGTGCCTTCACTGCGAACGTTGGAAATTGCTTCCATCTTCGTCCCTGTAGGTGGTAGTGGAAAGACTATTTCCCTGCAGCTTTGTTTCTTGAGAGGTGAGTATAAGAACCTTCCCTTAGAGAGCAGCACATATATCTCCAAGGGCTTCTATCTTCAAGAACCAAGATGTTCGCACGAAAACCTGTTTCACGAGGCCTTCTTTCTCAGAGTTCAGTGTAAGGCTACTAGGCCTGAAGGGAGCCCACGTCCATTTGAAGACCCATCCACCTGCATGACACAGGACTTAAAGGAGAGAAACCCTCTGCACAACGTGTTCCCCGCTGTACAGGAAGGCACGTTCCACCTCTTTCCTTGCACACAATGTTTAACAAGCTGCTTCCAACCTTACGAAAAGAGATGGTAGTCGAAGGACGGCAACACTCTAGATTTGTTCTTAGAGTTAAAGAAACGAGTGCCATCTTCCTTAGGCTTGCTCACATCATCCATTTCCATACATCGTTCTTCATGTCACGACTGTAGGCACATTCGCCACGGAGAGTTAAGTCTAGACCATGTCCCTTACGCGTTCACACCCGCTAGGGAAAACACTTTCATCGCACTGAAACCATAGGACAGCTGAGGGAAGCCTACTTCAGAAGAGGTTTCTCCAGCACCGTCACAGGGCCCATTCAAGATGCCTTCACCGTTTCATGCTAAAGTGCTTCTCATCCTTACGTGTATGGCTTTCCTGATGGATTTCCTTCTCACAATGAAAACCTTGACACGTTCCATCTGTTCTCTCTCCTACTCTTGAAAACACTTCCCACGGAACAAGATTCGAATGGGGACAGACATTCTACACTAAGTATGTCTGTGGGACAGGCACGGGGCACATTCCTTGCGATTTCACACTTTACATTGGAAAAGTCTACCATGTTCAGGGTGAGATGTTAGTAGAAACACGGTTTCTCTGCAGTGGTGTTTCTTCAGACTGATTAGTACTCCCTTGGTTTAGGATTCAACACATACGTTCTGTGAGTATGAATTCCTCGCGAACCCAGGTGGGAGCTCGAAGTCGCGTTTGAGATAGACTTGGTTCTCACAGATTTGTGTATGCCTTTCCTCTGCCTAACTCGCATACTTTGGAAGACGCTTCTATCTTCGTGACCCATGCATGGTGTTCGTTGAGAAAAGCCCTCCGTAAGAAGTTGTTCCGCGAGTAAGGTCGATCACGCTTCCCCTCTGCTTTCTTTCACACTTTGCCTCAAGCCGCTTCGTTTCTTAGCAGAGGAGGTGGCAGTCGAAAGACCGCACCTCCACAGCGCTGTTTTGTAGACCCAAGTGTATAGCACATTCCTTACGCTTCCTCTCATTTCCAGACATACACCTCTCTAGGAGACAACGAGTGTTTTGCTTATGCTTCTCTCTACCGAAACAAGATCTGAGTTGGGAGAAGCTTTCGACACGACTTCTTTCTCAAGCAGCGCTATATGGCCCAGTACCTGTGCCTTCGCTGTGACCGTTGGAACGTTCTTCCATCTTCTTCCCAGTAGATGGCAGTAGAAGGACTATCTCCCTCTACCGTGTTGTTCCTTGAGAGGTGAGTGTAAGGCACTGACACATATAGCTCAGAAGGCTTCATTCTTCCCGAACCAAGATGTGAGCTCGAAATCAGTTTTCACATGCCGTTGTTTCTCTGAGTTCAGCGTAAGGCTCTGCTGAGGCTAGCTCGCCTACATTTGAAGGCCTTCCAACTTCATGACAGAAGCCTTCACACTTGGTGTAAAGCCGCTTCGATCCTTAGGAAAGCAGAAGGGAGTCGAAGGACCGCTCCTCCACAGCATTGTTCTTGAAGAATTAATTGCAGAGCTCGTTGCTTATGCTTCCTCCGATTTCCATACACACACCTCTATAGGGGACAACTTGTGAGTTGGTGATAACATTCGACCCACATTTTTCTTTACAATTCAGCCTATGGCATTTTCCTTGCGCTTTCACGCAAAGAACTGAAAATGTTTCTAGCTTCCTGAAACAAGATCTGAGTAGGGAGAAACTTTCGACACAACTTCTTTCTCAAGCAGTGGTACCTGACACAGATTTGTGCCTTCACTGCGAACGTTGGAAATTGCTTCCATCTTCATCCCTGTAGGTGGTAGTGGAAAGACTATTTCCCTGCAGCTTTGTTTCTTGAGAGGTGAGTATAAGAACCTTCCCTTAGAGAGCAACACATATATCTCCAAGGGCTTCTATCTTCAAGAACCAAGATGTTCGCACGAAAACCTGTTTGACGAGGCCTTCTTTCTCAGAGTTCAGTGTAAGGCTACCAGGCCTGAAGGGAGCCCACGTCCATTTGAAGCCCCATCCACCTGCATGACACAGGACTTAAAGGAGAGAAGCTCTCTGCACAACGTGTTTCCCGATGTACAGGAATGCGCGTTCCACCTCTTTCCTTGCACACAAGGTTTAACAAGCTGCTTCCTTCCTTACTAAAAGAGATGGTAGTCGAAGGACGGCAACAAAATAGATTTGTTCTTAGAGTTAAACAAACGTATGCCATCTTCCTTAGGCTTGCTCACATCATCCATTTCCATACATTGTTCTTCATGTCATGACTGTAGGCACATTCGACACGGAGAGTTAAGTCTAGCCCATGTCCCTTGCGCCTTCACCCCCACTACGGAAAACATTTTCATCTCACTGAAACCATAGGACACCTGAGGGAAGCCTACTTCAGAAGAGGTTTCTCCAGCACCGTCACAGGGCCCTTTCAAGATGCCTTCTCCGTTTCATGCTAAAGTTCTTCTCATTCTTACGTGTATGGCTTTCCTAATGGATTTCTTTCTCACAGTGAAAACCTTGACACGTTCCATCTGCTCTCTCTCCTACTCTTGAAAACACTTCTCACAGAACAAGGTTCGAATGGGGACAGACATTCTACAGTAAGTATGTCTGTGGGACAGGCACGGGGCACATTCCTTGCGATTTCACACTTACATGGGTAACGTCTACCATGTTCAGGGAAGATGTTAGTAGAAACACGGTTTCTCTGCAGTGGTGTTTCTTCAGACTGCATAGTACTCCCTTTGTTTAGGATTCAGCCCATACGTTTTGTGACTATGAATTCCTCGCGAACCCAGATGGGAGCTCGAAGTCGCGTTTGAGATGGACTTGCTTCGCAGAGATTCATGTATGCCTTTCCTTTGGCGAAGTCACATACATTTGAAAACCCTTCCCTCTTCGTGACCCATGGTGTTCGTTGAGAAAAGCCCTCCATAAGAAGTTGTTCGGCGACTAAGGTATGTCTCTCTTCCTTCCCCTCCGTACTCTTTCACACTTTGCTTCAAGCCGCTTCGTTCCTTAGCAAAGCAGATGGCAGTCGAAGGACCGCACCGCCACAGCGTTGTTTCTTCGACTTAAGTGTATCACACGTCCCTTATGCTTCCTCCTATTTCCAGACACACACCTCTCTAGGGGACTACTAGTGGGTTGGTTGTCACATTCGACCCACATTTTTCTTCACAATTCAGCGTGTGGCGTTTTCCTGGTGTTTTGAAACAAAGTACTGACAAGGCTTCTATCTTCCCGAAACAAGATCTGAGTTGGGAGAGGCTTTCGATACAAGTTCGTTCTCAAGCAGTGGTATATGGCACAGTATTTGTGCCTTCGCTTTTAACGTCGGGACTTTCCTCCATTTTCTTCCCTGTAGATGGTAGTGGAAAGGCGATTTCTCTACCGTTTTGTTCCTTGAGAGCTGAGTGTTAGACACTTACACCTATATCTCCAAAGGCTTCACGCTTCCCGAACCAAGAGGTTAGCAGGAAATCCTGTTGGACGTGGCCTTGTTTCTCTGAGTTCAGTGGAAGGCGCTGCTGAGGCGAGCTCGCGTACATTTGAAGGCCCTTCCAACTTCATGACACAAGACTTTCGTGCAGAGAAACCCTCCACACAACGTGTTCCTCACCGTAGTGTACCGCGCTTTCCGTCTCTTTCCTTTTACACTACGTTGTAAAAAGGTGCTTCCATCCGTAGGGAAAGAGCTGGTCGTCGAAGGACGGCAAACCTCTAGATTTGTTCTTAGAGTTAACCATGGGTAGGCAATCCTCCTTATGCTTCCTCACATAATACATATCCATACTCATCCTTCCTCATGGAACGGCCGCACTTCCACAGCGGTGTTTTGTAGAAATAAGTGTATAGCACTTTCCTTACGCTTCCTCCGATTTACAGACACACACCTCTATAGGGGACAACTTGTGACTTGGTGGTAACATTCGACCCACATTTTTCTTCACAATTCAGCCTATGGCATTTTCCTTGCGCTTTCACGCGAAGAACTGAAAACACTTCTAGCTTCCTGAAACAAGATCTGAGGAGGGAGAAACTTTCGACACAACTTCTTTCTCAAGCAGTGGTACATGACACAGTATTTGTGCCTTCACTGCGAACGTTGGAAATTGCTTCCATCTTCGTCCCTGTAGGTGGTAGTGGAAAGACTATTTCCCTGCAGCTTTGTTTCTTGAGAGGTGAGTATAAGAACCTTCCCTTAGAGAGCAGCACATATATCTCCAAGGGCTTCTATCTTCAAGAACCAAGATGTTCGCACGAAAACCTGTTTGACGAGGCCTTCTTTCTCAGAGTTCAGTGTAAGGCTACTAGGCCTGAAGGGAGCCCACGTCCATTTGAAGACCCATCCACCTGCATGACACAGGACTTAAAGGAGAGAAACCCTCTGCACAACGTGTTCCCCGCTGTACAGGAAGGCACGTTCCACCTCTTTCCTTGCACACAATGTTTAACAAGCTGCTTCCAACCTTACGAAAAGAGATGGTAGTCGAAGGACGGCAACACTCTAGATTTGTTCTTAGAGTTAAAGAAACGAGTGCCATCTTCCTTAGGCTTGCTCACATCCTCCATTTCCATACATCGTTCTTCATGTCACGACTGTAGGCACATTCGCCACGGAGAGTTAAGTCTAGACCATGTCCCTTACGCGTTCACACCCGCTAGGGAAAACACTTTCATCGCACTGAAACCATAGGACAGCTGAGGGAAGCCTACTTCAGAAGAGGTTTCTCCAGCACCGTCACAGGGCCCATTCAAGATGCCTTCACCGTTTCATGCTAAAGTGCTTCTCATCCTTACGTGTATGGCTTTCCTGATGGATTTCCTTCTCACAATGAAAACCTTGACACGTTCCATCTGTTCTCTCTCCTACTCTTGAAAACACTTCCCACGGAACAAGATTCGAATGGGGACAGACATTCTACACTAAGTATGTCTGTGGGACAGGCACGGGGCACATTCCTTGCGATTTCACACTTTACATTGGAAAAGTCTACCATGTTCAGGGTGAGATGTTAGTAGAAACACGGTTTCTCTGCAGTGGTGTTTCTTCAGACTGATTAGTACTCCCTTGGTTTAGGATTCAACACATACGTTCTGTGAGTATGAATTCCTCGCGAACCCAGGTGGGAGCTCGAAGTCGCGTTTGAGATAGACTTGGTTCTCACAGATTTGTGTATGCCTTTCCTCTGCCTAACTCGCATACTTTGGAAGACGCTTCTATCTTCGTGACCCATGCATGGTGTTCGTTGAGAAAAGCCCTCCGTAAGAAGTTGTTCCGCGAGTAAGGTCGATCACGCTTCCCCTCTGCTTTCTTTCACACTTTGCCTCAAGCCGCTTCGTTTCTTAGCAGAGGAGGTGGCAGTCGAAAGACCGCACCTCCACAGCGCTGTTTTGTAGACCCAAGTGTATAGCACATTCCTTACGCTTCCTCTCATTTCCAGACATACACCTCTCTAGGAGACAACGAGTGTTTTGCTTATGCTTCTCTCTACCGAAACAAGATCTGAGTTGGGAGAAGCTTTCGACACGACTTCTTTCTCAAGCAGCGCTATATGGCCCAGTACCTGTGCCTTCGCTGTGACCGTTGGAACGTTCTTCCATCTTCTTCCCAGTAGATGGCAGTAGAAGGACTATCTCCCTCTACCGTGTTGTTCCTTGAGAGGTGAGTGTAAGGCACTGACACATATAGCTCAGAAGGCTTCATTCTTCCCGAACCAAGATGTGAGCTCGAAATCAGTTTTCACATGCCGTTGTTTCTCTGAGTTCAGCGTAAGGCTCTGCTGAGGCTAGCTCGCCTACATTTGAAGGCCTTCCAACTTCATGACAGAAGCCTTCACACTTGGTGTAAAGCCGCTTCGATCCTTAGGAAAGCAGAAGGGAGTCGAAGGACCGCTCCTCCACAGCATTGTTCTTGAAGAATTAATTGCAGAGCTCGTTGCTTATGCTTCCTCCGATTTCCATACACACACCTCTATAGGGGACAACTTGTGAGTTGGTGGTAACATTCGACCCACATTTTTCTTTACAATTCAGCCTATGGCATTTTCCTTACGCTTTCACGCAAAGAACTGAAAATGTTTCTAGCTTCCTGAAACAAGATCTGAGTAGGGAGAAACTTTCGACACAACTTCTTTCTCAAGCAGTGGTACCTGACACAGATTTGTGCCTTCACTGCGAACGTTGGAAATTGCTTCCATCTTCATCCCTGTAGGTGGTAGTGGAAAGACTATTTCCCTGCAGCTTTGTTTCTTGAGAGGTGAGTATAAGAACCTTCCCTTAGAGAGCAACACATATATCTCCAAGGGCTTCTATCTTCAAGAACCAAGATGTTCGCACGAAAACCTGTTTGACGAGGCCTTCTTTCTCAGAGTTCAGTGTAAGGCTACCAGGCCTGAAGGGAGCCCACGTCCATTTGAAGCCCCATCCACCTGCATGACACAGGACTTAAAGGAGAGAAGCTCTCTGCACAACGTGTTTCCCGATGTACAGGAATGCGCGTTCCACCTCTTTCCTTGCACACAAGGTTTAACAAGCTGCTTCCTTCCTTACTAAAAGAGATGGTAGTCGAAGGACGGCAACAAAATAGATTTGTTCTTAGAGTTAAACAAACGTATGCCATCTTCCTTAGGCTTGCTCACATCATCCATTTCCATACATTGTTCTTCATGTCATGACTGTAGGCACATTCGACACGGAGAGTTAAGTCTAGCCCATGTCCCTTGCGCCTTCACCCCCACTACGGAAAACATTTTCATCTCACTGAAACCATAGGACACCTGAGGGAAGCCTACTTCAGAAGAGGTTTCTCCAGCACCGTCACAGGGCCCTTTCAAGATGCCTTCTCCGTTTCATGCTAAAGTTCTTCTCATTCTTACGTGTATGGCTTTCCTAATGGATTTCTTTCTCACAGTGAAAACCTTGACACGTTCCATCTGCTCTCTCTCCTACTCTTGAAAACACTTCTCACAGAACAAGGTTCGAATGGGGACAGACATTCTACAGTAAGTATGTCTGTGGGACAGGCACGGGGCACATTCCTTGCGATTTCACACTTACATGGGTAACGTCTACCATGTTCAGGGAAGATGTTAGTAGAAACACGGTTTCTCTGCAGTGGTGTTTCTTCAGACTGCATAGTACTCCCTTTGTTTAGGATTCAGCCCATACGTTTTGTGACTATGAATTCCTCGCGAACCCAGATGGGAGCTCGAAGTCGCGTTTGAGATGGACTTGCTTCGCAGAGATTCATGTATGCCTTTCCTTTGGCGAAGTCACATACATTTGAAAACCCTTCCCTCTTCGTGACCCATGGTGTTCCTTGAGAAAAGCCCTCCATAAGAAGTTGTTCGGCGACTAAGGTATGTCTCTCTTCCTTCCCCTCCGTACTCTTTCACACTTTGCTTCAAGCCGCTTCGTTCCTTAGCAAAGCAGATGGCAGTCGAAGGACCGCACCGCCACAGCGTTGTTTCTTCGACTTAAGTGTATCACACGTCCCTTATGCTTCCTCCTATTTCCAGACACACACCTCTCTAGGGGACTACTAGTGGGTTGGTTGTCACATTCGACCCACATTTTTCTTCACAATTCAGCGTGTGGCGTTTTCCTGGTGTTTTCAAACAAAGTACTGACAAGGCTTCTATCTTCCCGAAACAAGATCTGAGTTGGGAGAGGCTTTCGATACAAGTTCGTTCTCAAGCAGTGGTATATGGCACAGTATTTGTGCCTTCGCTTTTAACGTCGGGACTTTCCTCCATTTTCTTCCCTGTAGATGGTAGTGGAAAGGCGATTTCTCTACCGTTTTGTTCCTTGAGAGCTGAGTGTTAGACACTTACACCTATATCTCCAAAGGCTTCACGCTTCCCGAACCAAGAGGTTAGCAGGAAATCCTGTTGGACGTGGCCTTGTTTCTCTGAGTTCAGTGGAAGGCGCTGCTGAGGCGAGCTCGCGTACATTTGAAGGCCCTTCCAACTTCATGACACAAGACTTTCGTGCAGAGAAACCCTCCACACAACGTGTTCCTCACCGTAGTGTACCGCGCTTTCCGTCTCTTTCCTTTTACACTACGTTGTAAAAAGGTGCTTCCATCCGTAGGGAAAGAGCTGGTCGTCGAAGGACGGCAAACCTCTAGATTTGTTCTTAGAGTTAACCATGGGTAGGCAATCCTCCTTATGCTTCCTCACATAATACATATCCATACTCATCCTTCCTCATGGAACGGCCGCACTTCCACAGCGGTGTTTTGTAGAAATAAGTGTATAGCACTTTCCTTACGCTTCCTCCGATTTACAGACACACACCTCTATAGGGGACAACTTGTGACTTGGTGGTAACATTCGACCCACATTTTTCTTCACAATTCAGCCTATGGCATTTTCCTTGCGCTTTCACGCGAAGAACTGAAAACACTTCTAGCTTCCTGAAACAAGATCTGAGGAGGGAGAAACTTTCGACACAACTTCTTTCTCAAGCAGTGGTACATGACACAGTATTTGTGCCTTCACTGCGAACGTTGGAAATTGCTTCCATCTTCGTCCCTGTAGGTGGTAGTGGAAAGACTATTTCCCTGCAGCTTTGTTTCTTGAGAGGTGAGTATAAGAACCTTCCCTTAGAGAGCAGCACATATATCTCCAAGGGCTTCTATCTTCAAGAACCAAGATGTTCGCACGAAAACCTGTTTGACGAGGCCTTCTTTCTCAGAGTTCAGTGTAAGGCTACTAGGCCTGAAGGGAGCCCACGTCCATTTGAAGACCCATCCACCTGCATGACACAGGACTTAAAGGAGAGAAACCCTCTGCACAACGTGTTCCCCGCTGTACAGGAAGGCACGTTCCACCTCTTTCCTTGCACACAATGTTTAACAAGCTGCTTCCAACCTTACGAAAAGAGATGGTAGTCGAAGGACGGCAACACTCTAGATTTGTTCTTAGAGTTAAAGAAACGAGTGCCATCTTCCTTAGGCTTGCTCACATCCTCCATTTCCATACATCGTTCTTCATGTCACGACTGTAGGCACATTCGCCACGGAGAGTTAAGTCTAGACCATGTCCCTTACGCGTTCACACCCGCTAGGGAAAACACTTTCATCGCACTGAAACCATAGGACAGCTGAGGGAAGCCTACTTCAGAAGAGGTTTCTCCAGCACCGTCACAGGGCCCATTCAAGATGCCTTCACCGTTTCATGCTAAAGTGCTTCTCATCCTTACGTGTATGGCTTTCCTGATGGATTTCCTTCTCACAATGAAAACCTTGACACGTTCCATCTGTTCTCTCTCCTACTCTTGAAAACACTTCCCACGGAACAAGATTCGAATGGGGACAGACATTCTACACTAAGTATGTCTGTGGGACAGGCACGGGGCACATTCCTTGCGATTTCACACTTTACATTGGAAAAGTCTACCATGTTCAGGGTGAGATGTTAGTAGAAACACGGTTTCTCTGCAGTGGTGTTTCTTCAGACTGATTAGTACTCCCTTGGTTTAGGATTCAACACATACGTTCTGTGAGTATGAATTCCTCGCGAACCCAGGTGGGAGCTCGAAGTCGCGTTTGAGATAGACTTGGTTCTCACAGATTTGTGTATGCCTTTCCTCTGCCTAACTCGCATACTTTGGAAGACGCTTCTATCTTCGTGACCCATGCATGGTGTTCGTTGAGAAAAGCCCTCCGTAAGAAGTTGTTCCGCGAGTAAGGTCGATCACGCTTCCCCTCTGCTTTCTTTCACACTTTGCCTCAAGCCGCTTCGTTTCTTAGCAGAGGAGGTGGCAGTCGAAAGACCGCACCTCCACAGCGCTGTTTTGTAGACCCAAGTGTATAGCACATTCCTTACGCTTCCTCTCATTTCCAGACATACACCTCTCTAGGAGACAACGAGTGTTTTGCTTATGCTTCTCTCTACCGAAACAAGATCTGAGTTGGGAGAAGCTTTCGACACGACTTCTTTCTCAAGCAGCGCTATATGGCCCAGTACCTGTGCCTTCGCTGTGACCGTTGGAACGTTCTTCCATCTTCTTCCCAGTAGATGGCAGTAGAAGGACTATCTCCCTCTACCGTGTTGTTCCTTGAGAGGTGAGTGTAAGGCACTGACACATATAGCTCAGAAGGCTTCATTCTTCCCGAACCAAGATGTGAGCTCGAAATCAGTTTTCACATGCCGTTGTTTCTCTGAGTTCAGCGTAAGGCTCTGCTGAGGCTAGCTCGCCTACATTTGAAGGCCTTCCAACTTCATGACAGAAGCCTTCACACTTGGTGTAAAGCCGCTTCGATCCTTAGGAAAGCAGAAGGGAGTCGAAGGACCGCTCCTCCACAGCATTGTTCTTGAAGAATTAATTGCAGAGCTCGTTGCTTATGCTTCCTCCGATTTCCATACACACACCTCTATAGGGGACAACTTGTGAGTTGGTGGTAACATTCGACCCACATTTTTCTTTACAATTCAGCCTATGGCATTTTCCTTACGCTTTCACGCAAAGAACTGAAAATGTTTCTAGCTTCCTGAAACAAGATCTGAGTAGGGAGAAACTTTCGACACAACTTCTTTCTCAAGCAGTGGTACCTGACACAGATTTGTGCCTTCACTGCGAACGTTGGAAATTGCTTCCATCTTCATCCCTGTAGGTGGTAGTGGAAAGACTATTTCCCTGCAGCTTTGTTTCTTGAGAGGTGAGTATAAGAACCTTCCCTTAGAGAGCAACACATATATCTCCAAGGGCTTCTATCTTCAAGAACCAAGATGTTCGCACGAAAACCTGTTTGACGAGGCCTTCTTTCTCAGAGTTCAGTGTAAGGCTACTAGGCCTGAAGGGAGCCCACGTCCATTTGAAGCCCCATCAACCTGCATGACACAGGACTTAAAGGAGAGAAGCTCTCTGCACAACGTGTTTCCCGATGTACAGGAATGCGCGTTCCACCTCTTTCCTTGCACACAAGGTTTAACAAGCTGCTTCCTTCCTTACTAAAAGAGATGGTAGTCGAAGGACGGCAACAAAATAGATTTGTTCTTAGAGTTAAACAAACGTATGCCATCTTCCTTAGGCTTGCTCACATCATCCATTTCCATACATTGTTCTTCATGTCATGACTGTAGGCACATTCGACACGGAGAGTTAAGTCTAGCCCATGTCCCTTGCGCCTTCACCCCCACTACGGAAAACATTTTCATCTCACTGAAACCATAGGACACCTGAGGGAAGCCTACTTCAGAAGAGGTTTCTCCAGCACCGTCACAGGGCCCTTTCAAGATGCCTTCTCCGTTTCATGCTAAAGTTCTTCTCATTCTTACGTGTATGGCTTTCCTAATGGATTTCTTTCTCACAGTGAAAACCTTGACACGTTCCATCTGCTCTCTCTCCTACTCTTGAAAACACTTCTCACAGAACAAGGTTCGAATGGGGACAGACATTCTACAGTAAGTATGTCTGTGGGACAGGCACGGGGCACATTCCTTGCGATTTCACACTTACATGGGTAACGTCTACCATGTTCAGGGAAGATGTTAGTAGAAACACGGTTTCTCTGCAGTGGTGTTTCTTCAGACTGCATAGTACTCCCTTTGTTTAGGATTCAACCCATACGTTTTGTGACTATGAATTCCTCGCGAACCCAGATGGGAGCTCGAAGTCGCGTTTGAGATGGACTTGCTTCGCAGAGATTCATGTATGCCTTTCCTTTGGCGAAGTCACATACATTTGAAAACCCTTCCCTCTTCGTGACCCATGGTGTTCGTTGAGAAAAGCCCTCCATAAGAAGTTGTTCGGCGACTAAGGTATGTCTCTCTTCCTTCCCCTCCGTACTCTTTCACACTTTGCTTCAAGCCGCTTCGTTCCTTAGCAAAGCAGATGGCAGTCGAAGGACCGCACCGCCACAGCGTTGTTTCTTCGACTTAAGTGTATCACACGTCCCTTATGCTTCCTCCTATTTCCAGACACACACCTCTCTAGGGGACTACTAGTGGGTTGGTTGTCACATTCGACCCACATTTTTCTTCACAATTCAGCGTGTGGCGTTTTCCTGGTGTTTTCAAACAAAGTACTGACAAGGCTTCTATCTTCCCGAAACAAGATCTGAGTTGGGAGAGGCTTTCGATACAAGTTCGTTCTCAAGCAGTGGTATATGGCACAGTATTTGTGCCTTCGCTTTTAACGTCGGGACTTTCCTCCATTTTCTTCCCTGTAGATGGTAGTGGAAAGGCGATTTCTCTACCGTTTTGTTCCTTGAGAGCTGAGTGTTAGACACTTACACCTATATCTCCAAAGGCTTCACGCTTCCCGAACCAAGAGGTTAGCAGGAAATCCTGTTGGACGTGGCCTTGTTTCTCTGAGTTCAGTGGAAGGCGCTGCTGAGGCGAGCTCGCGTACATTTGAAGGCCCTTCCAACTTCATGACACAAGACTTTCGTGCAGAGAAACCCTCCACACAACGTGTTCCTCACCGTAGTGTACCGCGCTTTCCGTCTCTTTCCTTTTACACTACGTTGTAAAAAGGTGCTTCCATCCGTAGGGAAAGAGCTGGTCGTCGAAGGACGGCAAACCTCTAGATTTGTTCTTAGAGTTAACCATGGGTAGGCAATCCTCCTTATGCTTCCTCACATAATACATATCCATACTCATCCTTCCTCATGGAACGGCCGCACTTCCACAGCGGTGTTTTGTAGAAATAAGTGTATAGCACTTTCCTTACGCTTCCTCCGATTTACAGACACACACCTCTATAGGGGACAACTTGTGACTTGGTGGTAACATTCGACCCACATTTTTCTTCACAATTCAGCCTATGGCATTTTCCTTGCGCTTTCACGCGAAGAACTGAAAACACTTCTAGCTTCCTGAAACAAGATCTGAGGAGGGAGAAACTTTCGACACAACTTCTTTCTCAAGCAGTGGTACATGACACAGTATTTGTGCCTTCACTGCGAACGTTGGAAATTGCTTCCATCTTCGTCCCTGTAGGTGGTAGTGGAAAGACTATTTCCCTGCAGCTTTGTGTCTTGAGAGGTGAGTATAAGAACCTTCCCTTAGAGAGCAGCACATATATCTCCAAGGGCTTCTATCTTCAAGAACCAAGATGTTCGCACGAAAACCTGTTTGACGAGGCCTTCTTTCTCAGAGTTCAGTGTAAGGCTACTAGGCCTGAAGGGAGCCCACGTCCATTTGAAGACCCATCCACCTGCATGACACAGGACTTAAAGGAGAGAAACCCTCTGCACAACGTGTTCCCCGCTGTACAGGAAGGCACGTTCCACCTCTTTCCTTGCACACAATGTTTAACAAGCTGCTTCCAACCTTACGAAAAGAGATGGTAGTCGAAGGACGGCAACACTCTAGATTTGTTCTTAGAGTTAAAGAAACGAGTGCCATCTTCCTTAGGCTTGCTCACATCATCCATTTCCATACATCGTTCTTCATGTCACGACTGTAGGCACATTCGCCACGGAGAGTTAAGTCTAGACCATGTCCCTTACGCGTTCACACCCGCTAGGGAAAACACTTTCATCGCACTGAAACCATAGGACAGCTGAGGGAAGCCTACTTCAGAAGAGGTTTCTCCAGCACCGTCACAGGGCCCATTCAAGATGCCTTCACCGTTTCATGCTAAAGTGCTTCTCATCCTTACGTGTATGGCTTTCCTGATGGATTTCCTTCTCACAATGAAAACCTTGACACGTTCCATCTGTTCTCTCTCCTACTCTTGAAAACACTTCCCACGGAACAAGATTCGAATGGGGACAGACATTCTACACTAAGTATGTCTGTGGGACAGGCACGGGGCACATTCCTTGCGATTTCACACTTTACATTGGAAAAGTCTACCATGTTCAGGGTGAGATGTTAGTAGAAACACGGTTTCTCTGCAGTGGTGTTTCTTCAGACTGATTAGTACTCCCTTGGTTTAGGATTCAACACATACGTTCTGTGAGTATGAATTCCTCGCGAACCCAGGTGGGAGCTCGAAGTCGCGTTTGAGATAGACTTGGTTCTCACAGATTTGTGTATGCCTTTCCTCTGCCTAACTCGCATACTTTGGAAGACGCTTCTATCTTCGTGACCCATGCATGGTGTTCGTTGAGAAAAGCCCTCCGTAAGAAGTTGTTCCGCGAGTAAGGTCGATCACGCTTCCCCTCTGCTTTCTTTCACACTTTGCCTCAAGCCGCTTCGTTTCTTAGCAGAGGAGGTGGCAGTCGAAAGACCGCACCTCCACAGCGCTGTTTTGTAGACCCAAGTGTATAGCACATTCCTTACGCTTCCTCTCATTTCCAGACATACACCTCTCTAGGAGACAACGAGTGTTTTGCTTATGCTTCTCTCTACCGAAACAAGATCTGAGTTGGGAGAAGCTTTCGACACGACTTCTTTCTCAAGCAGCGCTATATGGCCCAGTACCTGTGCCTTCGCTGTGACCGTTGGAACGTTCTTCCATCTTCTTCCCAGTAGATGGCAGTAGAAGGACTATCTCCCTCTACCGTGTTGTTCCTTGAGAGGTGAGTGTAAGGCACTGACACATATAGCTCAGAAGGCTTCATTCTTCCCGAACCAAGATGTGAGCTCGAAATCAGTTTTCACATGCCGTTGTTTCTCTGAGTTCAGCGTAAGGCTCTGCTGAGGCTAGCTCGCCTACATTTGAAGGCCTTCCAACTTCATGACAGAAGCCTTCACACTTGGTGTAAAGCCGCTTCGATCCTTAGGAAAGCAGAAGGGAGTCGAAGGACCGCTCCTCCACAGCATTGTTCTTGAAGAATTAATTGCAGAGCTCGTTGCTTATGCTTCCTCCGATTTCCATACACACACCTCTATAGGGGACAACTTGTGAGTTGGTGATAACATTCGACCCACATTTTTCTTTACAATTCAGCCTATGGCATTTTCCTTACGCTTTCACGCAAAGAACTGAAAATGTTTCTAGCTTCCTGAAACAAGATCTGAGTAGGGAGAAACTTTCGACACAACATCTTTCTCAAGCAGTGGTACCTGACACAGATTTGTGCCTTCACTGCGAACGTTGGAAATTGCTTCCATCTTCATCCCTGTAGGTGGTAGTGGAAAGACTATTTCCCTGCAGCTTTGTTTCTTGAGAGGTGAGTATAAGAACCTTCCCTTAGAGAGCAACACATATATCTCCAAGGGCTTCTATCTTCAAGAACCAAGATGTTCGCACGAAAACCTGTTTGACGAGGCCTTCTTTCTCAGAGTTCAGTGTAAGGCTACTAGGCCTGAAGGGAGCCCACGTCCATTTGAAGCCCCATCCACCTGCATGACACAGGACTTAAAGGAGAGAAGCTCTCTGCACAACGTGTTTCCCGATGTACAGGAATGCGCGTTCCACCTCTTTCCTTGCACACAAGGTTTAACAAGCTGCTTCCTTCCTTACTAAAAGAGATGGTAGTCGAAGGACGGCAACAAAATAGATTTGTTCTTAGAGTTAAACAAACGTATGCCATCTTCCTTAGGCTTGCTCACATCATCCATTTCCATACATTGTTCTTCATGTCATGACTGTAGGCACATTCGACACGGAGAGTTAAGTCTAGCCCATGTCCCTTGCGCCTTCACCCCCACTACGGAAAACATTTTCATCTCACTGAAACCATAGGACACCTGAGGGAAGCCTACTTCAGAAGAGGTTTCTCCAGCACCGTCACAGGGCCCTTTCAAGATGCCTTCTCCGTTTCATGCTAAAGTTCTTCTCATTCTTACGTGTATGGCTTTCCTAATGGATTTCTTTCTCACAATGAAAACCTTGACACGTTCCATCTGCTCTCTCTCCTACTCTTGAAAACACTTCTCACAGAACAAGGTTCGAATGGGGACAGACATTCTACAGTAAGTATGTCTGTGGGACAGGCACGGGGCACATTCCTTGCGATTTCACACTTACATGGGTAACGTCTACCATGTTCAGGGAAGATGTTAGTAGAAACACGGTTTCTCTGCAGTGGTGTTTCTTCAGACTGCATAGTACTCCCTTTGTTTAGGATTCAACCCATACGTTTTGTGACTATGAATTCCTCGCGAACCCAGATGGGAGCTCGAAGTCGCGTTTGAGATGGACTTGCTTCGCAGAGATTCATGTATGCCTTTCCTTTGGCGAAGTCACATACATTTGAAAACCCTTCCCTCTTCGTGACCCATGGTGTTCGTTGAGAAAAGCCCTCCATAAGAAGTTGTTCGGCGACTAAGGTATGTCTCTCTTCCTTCCCCTCCGTACTCTTTCACACTTTGCTTCAAGCCGCTTCGTTCCTTAGCAAAGCAGATGGCAGTCGAAGGACCGCACCGCCACAGCGTTGTTTCTTCGACTTAAGTGTATCACACGTCCCTTATGCTTCCTCCTATTTCCAGACACACACCTCTCTAGGACTACTAGTGGGTTGGTTGTCACATTCGACCCACATTTTTCTTCACAATTCAGCGTGTGGCGTTTTCCTGGTGTTTTCAAACAAAGTACTGACAAGGCTTCTATCTTCCCGAAACAAGATCTGAGTTGGGAGAGGCTTTCGATACAAGTTCGTTCTCAAGCAGTGGTATATGGCACAGTATTTGTGCCTTCGCTTTTAACGTCGGGACTTTCCTCCATTTTCTTCCCTGTAGATGGTAGTGGAAAGGCGATTTCTCTACCGTTTTGTTCCTTGAGAGCTGAGTGTTAGACACTTACACCTATATCTCCAAAGGCTTCACGCTTCCCGAACCAAGAGGTTAGCAGGAAATCCTGTTGGACGTGGCCTTGTTTCTCTGAGTTCAGTGGAAGGCGCTGCTGAGGCGAGCTCGCGTACATTTGAAGGCCCTTCCAACTTCATGACACAAGACTTTCGTGCAGAGAAACCCTCCACACAACGTGTTCCTCACCGTAGTGTACCGCGCTTTCCGTCTCGTTCCTTTTACACTACGTTGTAAAAAGGTGCTTCCATCCGTAGGGAAAGAGCTGGTCGTCGAAGGACGGCAAACCTCTAGATTTGTTCTTAGAGTTAACCATGGGTAGGCAATCCTCCTTATGCTTCCTCACATAATACATATCCATACTCATCCTTCCTCATGGAACGGCCGCACTTCCACAGCGGTGTTTTGTAGAAATAAGTGTATAGCACTTTCCTTACGCTTCCTCCGATTTACAGACACACACCTCTATAGGGGACAACTTGTGACTTGGTGGTAACATTCGACCCACATTTTTCTTCACAATTCAGCCTATGGCATTTTCCTTGCGCTTTCACGCGAAGAACTGAAAACACTTCTAGCTTCCTGAAACAAGATCTGAGGAGGGAGAAACTTTCGACACAACTTCTTTCTCAAGCAGTGGTACATGACACAGTATTTGTGCCTTCACTGCGAACGTTGGAAATTGCTTCCATCTTCGTCCCTGTAGGTGGTAGTGGAAAGACTATTTCCCTGCAGCTTTGTGTCTTGAGAGGTGAGTATAAGAACCTTCCCTTAGAGAGCAGCACATATATCTCCAAGGGCTTCTATCTTCAAGAACCAAGATGTTCGCACGAAAACCTGTTTGACGAGGCCTTCTTTCTCAGAGTTCAGTGTAAGGCTACTAGGCCTGAAGGGAGCCCACGTCCATTTGAAGACCCATCCACCTGCATGACACAGGACTTAAAGGAGAGAAACCCTCTGCACAACGTGTTCCCCGCTGTACAGGAAGGCACGTTCCACCTCTTTCCTTGCACACAATGTTTAACAAGCTGCTTCCAACCTTACGAAAAGAGATGGTAGTCGAAGGACGGCAACACTCTAGATTTGTTCTTAGAGTTAAAGAAACGAGTGCCATCTTCCTTAGGCTTGCTCACATCATCCATTTCCATACATCGTTCTTCATGTCACGACTGTAGGCACATTCGCCACGGAGAGTTAAGTCTAGACCATGTCCCTTACGCGTTCACACCCGCTAGGGAAAACACTTTCATCGCACTGAAACCATAGGACAGCTGAGGGAAGCCTACTTCAGAAGAGGTTTCTCCAGCACCGTCACAGGGCCCATTCAAGATGCCTTCACCGTTTCATGCTAAAGTGCTTCTCATCCTTACGTGTATGGCTTTCCTGATGGATTTCCTTCTCACAATGAAAACCTTGACACGTTCCATCTGTTCTCTCTCCTACTCTTGAAAACACTTCCCACGGAACAAGATTCGAATGGGGACAGACATTCTACACTAAGTATGTCTGTGGGACAGGCACGGGGCACATTCCTTGCGATTTCACACTTTACATTGGAAAAGTCTACCATGTTCAGGGTGAGATGTTAGTAGAAACACGGTTTCTCTGCAGTGGTGTTTCTTCAGACTGATTAGTACTCCCTTGGTTTAGGATTCAACACATACGTTCTGTGAGTATGAATTCCTCGCGAACCCAGGTGGGAGCTCGAAGTCGCGTTTGAGATAGACTTGGTTCTCACAGATTTGTGTATGCCTTTCCTCTGCCTAACTCGCATACTTTGGAAGACGCTTCTATCTTCGTGACCCATGCATGGTGTTCGTTGAGAAAAGCCCTCCGTAAGAAGTTGTTCCGCGAGTAAGGTCGATCACGCTTCCCCTCTGCTTTCTTTCACACTTTGCCTCAAGCCGCTTCGTTTCTTAGCAGAGGAGGTGGCAGTCGAAAGACCGCACCTCCACAGCGCTGTTTTGTAGACCCAAGTGTATAGCACATTCCTTACGCTTCCTCTCATTTCCAGACATACACCTCTCTAGGAGACAACGAGTGTTTTGCTTATGCTTCTCTCTACCGAAACAAGATCTGAGTTGGGAGAAGCTTTCGACACGACTTCTTTCTCAAGCAGCGCTATATGGCCCAGTACCTGTGCCTTCGCTGTGACCGTTGGAACGTTCTTCCATCTTCTTCCCAGTAGATGGCAGTAGAAGGACTATCTCCCTCTACCGTGTTGTTCCTTGAGAGGTGAGTGTAAGGCACTGACACATATAGCTCAGAAGGCTTCATTCTTCCCGAACCAAGATGTGAGCTCGAAATCAGTTTTCACATGCCGTTGTTTCTCTGAGTTCAGCGTAAGGCTCTGCTGAGGCTAGCTCGCCTACATTTGAAGGCCTTCCAACTTCATGACAGAAGCCTTCACACTTGGTGTAAAGCCGCTTCGATCCTTAGGAAAGCAGAAGGGAGTCGAAGGACCGCTCCTCCACAGCATTGTTCTTGAAGAATTAATTGCAGAGCTCGTTGCTTATGCTTCCTCCGATTTCCATACACACACCTCTATAGGGGACAACTTGTGAGTTGGTGATAACATTCGACCCACATTTTTCTTTACAATTCAGCCTATGGCATTTTCCTTACGCTTTCACGCAAAGAACTGAAAATGTTTCTAGCTTCCTGAAACAAGATCTGAGTAGGGAGAAACTTTCGACACAACTTCTTTCTCAAGCAGTGGTACCTGACACAGATTTGTGCCTTCACTGCGAACGTTGGAAATTGCTTCCATCTTCATCCCTGTAGGTGGTAGTGGAAAGACTATTTCCCTGCAGCTTTGTTTCTTGAGAGGTGAGTATAAGAACCTTCCCTTAGAGAGCAACACATATATCTCCAAGGGCTTCTATCTTCAAGAACCAAGATGTTCGCACGAAAACCTGTTTGACGAGGCCTTCTTTCTCAGAGTTCAGTGTAAGGCTACTAGGCCTGAAGGGAGCCCACGTCCATTTGAAGCCCCATCCACCTGCATGACACAGGACTTAAAGGAGAGAAGCTCTCTGCACAACGTGTTTCCCGATGTACAGGAATGCGCGTTCCACCTCTTTCCTTGCACACAAGGTTTAACAAGCTGCTTCCTTCCTTACTAAAAGAGATGGTAGTCGAAGGACGGCAACAAAATAGATTTGTTCTTAGAGTTAAACAAACGTATGCCATCTTCCTTAGGCTTGCTCACATCATCCATTTCCATACATTGTTCTTCATGTCATGACTGTAGGCACATTCGACACGGAGAGTTAAGTCTAGCCCATGTCCCTTGCGCCTTCACCCCCACTACGGAAAACATTTTCATCTCACTGAAACCATAGGACACCTGAGGGAAGCCTACTTCAGAAGAGGTTTCTCCAGCACCGTCACAGGGCCCTTTCAAGATGCCTTCTCCGTTTCATGCTAAAGTTCTTCTCATTCTTACGTGTATGGCTTTCCTAATGGATTTCTTTCTCACAATGAAAACCTTGACACGTTCCATCTGCTCTCTCTCCTACTCTTGAAAACACTTCTCACAGAACAAGGTTCGAATGGGGACAGACATTCTACAGTAAGTATGTCTGTGGGACAGGCACGGGGCACATTCCTTGCGATTTCACACTTACATGGGTAACGTCTACCATGTTCAGGGAAGATGTTAGTAGAAACACGGTTTCTCTGCAGTGGTGTTTCTTCAGACTGCATAGTACTCCCTTTGTTTAGGATTCAACCCATACGTTTTGTGACTATGAATTCCTCGCGAACCCAGATGGGAGCTCGAAGTCGCGTTTGAGATGGACTTGCTTCGCAGAGATTCATGTATGCCTTTCCTTTGGCGAAGTCACATACATTTGAAAACCCTTCCCTCTTCGTGACCCATGGTGTTCGTTGAGAAAAGCCCTCCATAAGAAGTTGTTCGGCGACTAAGGTATGTCTCTCTTCCTTCCCCTCCGTACTCTTTCACACTTTGCTTCAAGCCGCTTCGTTCCTTAGCAAAGCAGATGGCAGTCGAAGGACCGCACCGCCACAGCGTTGTTTCTTCGACTTAAGTGTATCACACGTCCCTTATGCTTCCTCCTATTTCCAGACACACACCTCTCTAGGGGACTACTAGTGGGTTGGTTGTCACATTCGACCCACATTTTTCTTCACAATTCAGCGTGTGGCGTTTTCCTGGTGTTTTCAAACAAAGTACTGACAAGGCTTCTATCTTCCCGAAACAAGATCTGAGTTGGGAGAGGCTTTCGATACAAGTTCGTTCTCAAGCAGTGGTATATGGCACAGTATTTGTGCCTTCGCTTTTAACGTCGGGACTTTCCTCCATTTTCTTCCCTGTAGATGGTAGTGGAAAGGCGATTTCTCTACCGTTTTGTTCCTTGAGAGCTGAGTGTTAGACACTTACACCTATATCTCCAAAGGCTTCACGCTTCCCGAACCAAGAGGTTAGCAGGAAATCCTGTTGGACGTGGCCTTGTTTCTCTGAGTTCAGTGGAAGGCGCTGCTGAGGCGAGCTCGCGTACATTTGAAGGCCCTTCCAACTTCATGACACAAGACTTTCGTGCAGAGAAACCCTCCACACAACGTGTTCCTCACCGTAGTGTACCGCGCTTTCCGTCTCTTTCCTTTTACACTACGTTGTAAAAAGGTGCTTCCATCCGTAGGGAAAGAGCTGGTCGTCGAAGGACGGCAAACCTCTAGATTTGTTCTTAGAGTTAACCATGGGTAGGCAATCCTCCTTATGCTTCCTCACATAATACATATCCATACTGATCCTTCCTCATGGAACGGCCGCAATTTCACAGCGTTGTTTTGTAGAAATAAGTGTATAGCACTTTCCTTACGCTTCCTCGAATTTACAGACACACACCTCTATAGGGGACAACTTGTGACTTGGTGGTAACATTCGACCGACATTTTTCTTCACAATTCAGCCTATGGCATTATCCTTGCCCTTTCACGCGAAGAACTGAAAACACTTCTAGCTTCCTGAAACAAGATCTGAGTAGGGAGAAACTTTCGACACAACTTCTTTCTCAAGCAGGGGTACATGACACAGTATTTGTGCCTTCACTGCGAACGTTGGAAATTGCTTCCATCTTCGTCCCTGTAGGTGGTAGTGGAAAGATCATTTCCCTGCATCTTTGTTTCTTGAGAGGTGAGTATAAGAACCCTCCCTTAGAGAGCAGCACATATATCTCCAAGGGCTTCTATCTTCAAGAACCAAGATGTTCGCACGAAAACCTGTTTGACGAGGCCTTCTTTCTCAGAGTTCAGTGTAAGGCTACTAGGCCTGAAGGGAGCCCACGTCCATTTGAAGACCCATCCACCTGCATGACACAGGACTTAAAGGAGAGAAACCCTCTGCACAACGTGTTCCCCGCTGTACAGGAAGGCACGTTCCACCTCTTTCCTTGCACACAAGGTTTAACAAGCTGCTTCCTACCTTACGAAAAGAGATGGTAGTCGAAGGACGGCAACACTCTAGATTTGTTCTTAGAGTTAAACAAACGTATGCCATCTTCCTTAGGCTTGCTCACATCCTCCATTTCCATACATCGTTCTTCATGTCACGACTGTAGGCACATTCGACACGGAGAGTTAAGTCTACTCCATGTCCCTTACGCCTTCACACCCACTAGGGAAAACACTTTCATCTCACTGAAACCGTTGCACAGCTGAGGGAAGCCTACCTCAGAAGAGGTTTCTCCAGCACCGTCACAGGGCCCATTCAAGATGCCTTCACCGTTTCATGCTAAAGTGCTTCTCATCCTTACGTGTGTGGCTTTCCTGATGGATTTCCTTCTCACAATGAAAACCTTGACACGTTCCATCTGCTCTCTCTCCTACTCTTGAAAACACTTCCCACAGAACAAGATTCGAATGGGGACAGAGATTCTACAGTAAGTATGTCTGTGGGACAGGCACGGGGCACATTCCTTGCGATTTCACACTTTGCATTGGAAAAGTCCACCATGTCCAGGGTGAGATGCTAGTAGAAACCCGGTGTCTCTGCAGTGGTGTTTCTTCCGACTGAATAGTACTCCCTTTGTTTAGGATTCAACACATACGTTTTGTGACTGTGAATTCCTCGCGAACCCAGATGGGAGCTCGAAGTCGCGTTTGAGATAGACTTGGTTCGCAGAGATTCGTGTATGCCTTTCCTCTGCCTAACTCGCATACTTTGGAAGACGCTTCTATCTTCGTGACCCATGCATGGTGTTCTTTGAGAGAAGCCCTCCATAAGATGTTGTTCCGCGAGTAAGGTAGATCACGCTTCCCCTCTGCTTTCTTTCACACTTTGCATCAAGCCGCTTCGTTTCTTAGCAGCGGAGGTGGCAGTCGAAGGACCGCACCTCCACAGCGTTGATTTGTAGAACTAAGTGTATAGCACGTTCCTTACGCTTCCTCCCATTTCCAGACACACACCTCTATAGGGGACAACTTGTGACTTGGTGGTAACATTCGACCCACATTTTTCTTCACTCTTCAGCCTATGGCATTTTCCTTACGCTTTCAGGCGAAAAACTGAAAATGCTTCTAGCTTCCTGAAACAAGATCTGAGTAGGGAGAAACGTTCGACACAACTTCTTTCTCAAGCTGTGGTACATGACACAGTATTTGTGCCTTCACTGCGAACGTTGGAAATTGCTTCCATATTCTTCCCTGTAGGCGGTAGTGGAAAGACTATTTCCCTGCAGTTTTGTTTCTTGAGAGGTGAGTATAAGAACCTTCCCTTAGAGAGCAACACATATATCTCCAAGGGCTTCTATCTTCAAGATCCAAGATGTTCGCACGACAGCCTGTTTGACGTGGCCTTGTTTCTCAGAGTTCAGTGTAAGGCTACTAGGCCTGAGGCGAGCCCACGTCCATTTGAAGACCCATCCACCCGCATGACACAGGACTTAAAGGAGAAAACCCTCCGCACACCGTGTTACCCGCTGTACAGGATCGCGGGTTCCAACTATTTTCTTGCACACAAGGTTTAACAAGCTGCTTCCAAACTTACGAAAAGAGATGGTAGTCGAAGGACGGCAACAAAATAGATTTGTTCTTAGAGTTAAACAAACGTATGCCATCTTCCTTAGGCTTGCTCACATCATCCATTTCCATACATCGTTCTGCATGTCATGACTGTAGGCACATTCGACACGGAGAGTTAAGTCTAGCCCATGTCCGTTACGCCTTCACACCCACTACGGAAAACATTTTCATCTCACTGAAACCATAGGACACCTGAGGGAAGCCTACTTCAGAAGAGGTTTCTCCAGCACCGTCACAGGGCCCTTTCAAGATGCCTTCTCCGTTTCATGCTAAAGTTCTTCTCATTCTTAACGTGTATGGCTTTCCTAATGGATTTCTTTCTCACAATGAAAACCTTGACACGTTCCATCTGCTCTCTCTCCTACTCTTGAAAACACTTCTCACAGAACAAGGTTCGAATGGGGACAGACATTCTACAGTAAGTATGTCTGTGGGACAGGCACGGGGCACATTCCTTGCGATTTCACACTTACATGGGTAACGTCTACCATGTTCAGGGATGATGTTAGTAGAAACACGGTTTCTCTGCAGTGGTGTTTCTTCAGACTGCATAGTACTCCCTTTGCTTAGGATTCAACCCATACGTTTTGTGACTATGAATTCCTCGCGAACCCAGATGGGAGCTCGAAGTCGCGTTTGAGATGGACTTGCTTCGCAGAGATTCATGTATGCCTTTCCTTTGGCGAAGTCACATACATTTGAAAACCCTTCCCTCTTCGTGACCCATGGTGTTCGTTGAGAAAAGCCCTCCATAAGAAGTTGTTCGGCGACTAAGGTATGTCTCTCTTCCTTCCCCTCCGTACTCTTTCACACTTTGCTTCAAGCCGCTTCGTTCCTTAGCAAAGCAGATGGCAGTCGAAGGACCGCACCGCCACAGCGTTGTTTCTTCGACTTAAGTGTATCACACGTCCCTTATGCTTCCTCCTATTTCCAGACACACACCTCTCTAGGGGACTACTAGTGGGTTGGTTGTCACATTCGACCCACATTTTTCTTCACAATTCAGCGTGTGGCGTTTTCCTGGTGTTTTCAAACAAAGTACTGACAAGGCTTCTATCTTCCCGAAACAAGATCTGAGTTGGGAGAGGCTTTCGATACAAGTTCGTTCTCAAGCAGTGGTATATGGCACAGTATTTGTGCCTTCGCTTTTAACGTCGGGACTTTCCTCCATTTTCTTCCCTGTAGATGGTAGTGGAAAGGCGATTTCTCTACCGTTTTGTTCCTTGAGAGCTGAGTGTTAGACACTTACACCTATATCTCCAAAGGCTTCACGCTTCCCGAACCAAGAGGTTAGCAGGAAATCCTGTTGGACGTGGCCTTGTTTCTCTGAGTTCAGTGGAAGGCGCTGCTGAGGCGAGCTCGCGTACATTTGAAGGCCCTTCCAACTTCATGACACAAGACTTTCGTGCAGAGAAACCCTCCACACAACGTGTTCCTCACCGTAGTGTACCGCGCTTTCCGTCTCTTTCCTTTTGCACTACGTTGTAAAAAGGTGCTTCCATGTGTAGGGAAAGAGCTGGTCATCGACGGACGGCAAACCTCTAGATTTGTTCTTAGAGTTAACCATGGGAAGGCAATCCTCCTTATGCTTCCTCACATAATACATATCCATACTCATCCTTTTTCATGGAACGACCGCACTTCCACAGCAGTGTTTTGTAGAAATAAGTGTATAGCACTTTCCTTACGCTTCCTCCGATTTACAGACACACACCTCTATAGGGGACAACTTGTGACTTGGTGGTAACATTCGACCCACATTTTTCTTCACAATTCAGCCTATGGCATTTTCCTTGCGCTTTCACGCGAAGAACTGAAAACACTTCTAGCTTCCTGAAACAAGATCTGAGGAGGGAGAAACTTTCGACACAACTTCTTTCTCAAGCAGTGGTACATGACACAGTATTTGTGCCTTCACTGCGAACGTTGGAAATTGCTTCCATCTTCGTCCCTGTAGGTGGTAGTGGAAAGACTATTTCCCTGCAGCTTTGTTTCTTGAGAGGTGAGTATAAGAACCTTCCCTTAGAGAGCAGCACATATATCTCCAAGGGCTTCTATCTTCAAGAACCAAGATGTTCGCACGAAAACCTGTTTGACGAGGCCTTCTTTCTCAGAGTTCAGTGTAAGGCTACTAGGCCTGAAGGGAGCCCACGTCCAATTGAAGACCCATCCACCTGCATGACACAGGACTTAAAGGAGAGAAACCCTCTGCACAACGTGTTCCCCGCTGTACAGGAAGGCACGTTCCACCTCTTTCCTTGCAGACAATGTTTAACAAGCTGCTTCCAACCTTACGAAAAGAGATGGTAGTTGAAGGACGGCAACACTCTAGATTTGTTCTTAGAGTTAAAGAAACGAGTGTCATCTTCCTTAGGCTTGCTCACATCATCCATTTCCATACATCGTTCTTCATGTCACGACTGTAGGCACATTCGCCACGGAGAGTTAAGTCTAGACCATGTCCCTTACGCGTTCACACCCACTAGGGAAAACACTTTCATCGCACTGAAACCATAGGACAGCTGAGGGAAGCCTACTTCAGAAGAGGTTTCTCCAGCACCGTCACAGGGCCCATTCAAGATGCCTTCACCGTTTCATGCTAAAGTGCTTCTCATCCTTACGTGTATGGCTTTCCTGATGGATTTCCTTCTCACAATGAAAACCTTGACACGTTCCATCTGTTCTCTCTCCTACTCTTGAAAACACTTCCCACGGAACAAGATTCGAATGGGGACAGACATTCTACACTAAGTATGTCTGTGGGACAGGCACGGGGCACATTCCTTGCGATTTCACACTTTACATTGGAAAAGTCTACCATGTTCAGGGTGAGATGTTAGTAGAAACACGGTTTCTCTGCAGTGGTGTTTCTTCAGACTGATTAGTACTCCCTTGGTTTAGGATTCAACACATACGTTCTGTGAGTATGAATTCCTCGCGAACCCAGGTGGGAGCTCGAAGTCGCGTTTGAGATAGACTTGGTTCTCACAGATTTGTGTATGCCTTTCCTCTGCCTAACTCGCATACTTTGGAAGACGCTTCTATCTTCGTGACCCATGCATGGTGTTCGTTGAGAAAAGCCCTCCGTAAGAAGTTGTTCCGCGAGTAAGGTCGATCACGCTTCCCCTCTGCTTTCTTTCACACTTTGCCTCAAGCCGCTTCGTTTCTTAGCAGAGGAGGTGGCAGTCGAAAGACCGCACCTCCACAGCGCTGTTTTGTAGACCCAAGTGTATAGCACATTCCTTACGCTTCCTCTCATTTCCAGACATACACCTCTCTAGGAGACAACGAGTGTTTTGCTTATGCTTCTCTCTACCGAAACAAGATCTGAGTTGGGAGAAGCTTTCGACACGACTTCTTTCTCAAGCAGCGCTATATGGCCCAGTACCTGTGCCTTCGCTGTGACCGTTGGAACGTTCTTCCATCTTCTTCCCAGTAGATGGCAGTAGAAGGACTATCTCCCTCTACCGTGTTGTTCCTTGAGAGGTGAGTGTAAGGCACTGACACATATAGCTCAGAAGGCTTCATTCTTCCCGAACCAAGATGTGAGCTCGAAATCAGTTTTCACATGCCGTTGTTTCTCTGAGTTCAGCGTAAGGCTCTGCTGAGGCTAGCTCGCCTACATTTGAAGGCCTTCCAACTTCATGACAGAAGCCTTCACACTTGGTGTAAAGCCGCTTCGATCCTTAGGAAAGCAGAAGGGAGTCGAAGGACCGCTCCTCCACAGCATTGTTCTTGAAGAATTAATTGCAGAGCTCGTTGCTTATGCTTCCTCCGATTTCCATACACACACTTCTATAGGGGACAACTTGTGAGTTGGTGGTAACATTCGACCCACATTTTTCTTTACAATTCAGCCTATGGCATTTTCCTTACGCTTTCACGCAAAGAACTGAAAATGTTTCTAGCTTCCTGAAACAAGATCTGAGTAGGGAGAAACTTTCGACACAACTTCTTTCTCAAGCAGTGGTACCTGACACAGATTTGTGCCTTCACTGCGAACGTTGGAAATTGCTTCCATCTTCATCCCTGTAGGTGGTAGTGGAAAGACTATTTCCCTGCAGCTTTGTTTCTTGAGAGGTGAGTATAAGAACCTTCCCTTAGAGAGCAACATATATATCTCCAAGGGCTTCTATCTTCAAGAACCAAGATGTTTGCACGAAAACCTGTTTGACGAGGCCTTCTTTCTCAGAGTTCAGTGTAAGGCTACTAGGCCTGAAGGGAGCCCACGTCCATTTGAAGCCCCATCCACCTGCATGACACAGGACTTAAAGGAGAGAAGCTCTCTGCACAACGTGTTTCCCGATGTACAGGAATGCGCGTTCCACCTCTTTCCTTGCACACAAGGTTTAACAAGCTGCTTCCTTCCTTACTAAAAGAGATGGTAGTCGAAGGACGGCAACAAAATAGATTTGTTCTTAGAGTTAAACAAACGTATGCCATCTTCCTTAGGCTTGCTCACATCATCCATTTCCATACATTGTTCTTCATGTCATGACTGTAGGCACATTCGACACGGAGAGTTAAGTCTAGCCCATGTCCCTTGCGCCTTCACCCCCACTACGGAAAACATTTTCATCTCACTGAAACCATAGGACACCTGAGGGAAGCCTACTTCAGAAGAGGTTTCTCCAGCACCGTCACAGGGCCCTTTCAAGATGCCTTCTCCGTTGCATGCTAAAGTTCTTCTCATTCTTACGTGTATGGCTTTCCTAATGGATTTCTTTCTCACAATGAAAACCTTGACACGTTCCATCTGCTCTCTCTCCTACTCTTGAAAACACTTCTCACAGAACAAGGTTCGAATGGGGACAGACATTCTACAGTAAGTATGTCTGTGGGACAGGCACGGGGCACATTCCTTGCGATTTCACACTTACATGGGTAACGTCTACCATGTTCAGGGAAGATGTTAGTAGAAACACGGTTTCTCTGCAGTGGTGTTTCTTCAGACTGCATAGTACTCCCTTTGTTTAGGATTCAACCCATACGTTTTGTGACTATGAATTCCTCGCGAACCCAGATGGGAGCTCGAAGTCGCGTTTGAGATGGACTTGCTTCGCAGAGATTCATGTATGCCTTTCCTTTGGCGAAGTCACATACATTTGAAAACCCTTCCCTCTTCGTGACCCATGGTGTTCGTTGAGAAAAGCCCTCCATAAGAAGTTGTTCGGCGACAAAGGTATGTCTCTCTTCCTTCCCCTCCGTACTCTTTCACACTTTGCTTCAAGCCGCTTCGTTCCTTAGCAAAGCAGATGGCAGTCGAAGGACCGCACCGCCACAGCGTTGTTTCTTCGACTTAAGTGTATCACACGTCCCTTATGCTTCCTCCTATTTCCAGACACACACCTCTCTAGGGGACTACTAGTGGGTTGGTTGTCACATTCGACCCACATTTTTCTTCACAATTCAGCGTGTGGCGTTTTCCTGGTGTTTTCAAACAAAGTACTGACAAGGCTTCTATCTTCCCGAAACAAGATCTGAGTTGGGAGAGGCTTTCGATACAAGTTCGTTCTCAAGCAGTGGTATATGGCACAGTATTTGTGCCTTCGCTTTTAACGTCGGGACTTTCCTCCATTTTCTTCCCTGTAGATGGTAGTGGAAAGGCGATTTCTCTACCGTTTTGTTCCTTGAGAGCTGAGTGTTAGACACTTACACCTATATCTCCAAAGGCTTCACGCTTCCCGAACCAAGAGGTTAGCAGGAAATCCTGTTGGACGTGGCCTTGTTTCTCTGAGTCCAGTGGAAGGCGCTGCTGAGGCGAGCTCGCGTACATTTGAAGGCCCTTCCAACTTCATGACACAAGACTTTCGTGCAGAGAAACCCTCCACACAACGTGTTCCTCACCGTAGTGTACCGCGCTTTCCGTCTCTTTCCTTTTACACTACGTTGTAAAAAGGTGCTTCCATCCGTAGGGAAAGAGCTGGTCGTCGAAGGACGGCAAACCTCTAGATTTGTTCTTAGAGTTAACCATGGGTAGGCAATCCTCCTTATGCTTCCTCACATAATACATATCCATACTCATCCTTCCTCATGGAACGGCCGCACTTCCACAGCGGTGTTTTGTAGAAATAAGTGTATAGCACTTTCCTTACGCTTCCTCCGATTTACAGACACACACCTCTATAGGGGACAACTTGTGACTTGGTGGTAACATTCGACCCACATTTTTCTTCACAATTCAGCCTATGGCATTTTCCTTGCGCTTTCACGCGAAGAACTGAAAACACTTCTAGCTTCCTGAAACAAGATCTGAGGAGGGAGAAACTTTCGACACAACTTCTTTCTCAAGCAGTGGTACATGACACAGTATTTGTGCCTTCACTGCGAACGTTGGAAATTGCTTCCATCTTCGTCCCTGTAGGTGGTAGTGGAAAGACTATTTCCCTGCAGCTTTGTTTCTTGAGAGGTGAGTATAAGAACCTTCCCTTAGAGAGCAGCACATATATCTCCAAGGGCTTCTATCTTCAAGAACCAAGATGTTCGCACGAAAACCTGTTTGACGAGGCCTTCTTTCTCAGAGTTCAGTGTAAGGCTACTAGGCCTGAAGGGAGCCCACGTCCATTTGAAGACCCATCCACCTGCATGACACAGGACTTAAAGGAGAGAAACCCTCTGCACAACGTGTTCCCCGCTGTACAGGAAGGCACGTTCCACCTCTTTCCTTGCACACAATGTTTAACAAGCTGCTTCCAACCTTACGAAAAGAGATGGTAGTCGAAGGACGGCAACACTCTAGATTTGTTCTTAGAGTTAAAGAAACGAGTGCCATCTTCCTTAGGCTTGCTCACATCATCCATTTCCATACATCGTTCTTCATGTCACGACTGTAGGCACATTCGCCACGGAGAGTTAAGTCTAGACCATGTCCCTTACGCGTTCACACCCGCTAGGGAAAACACTTTCATCGCACTGAAACCATAGGACAGCTGAGGGAAGCCTACTTCAGAAGAGGTTTCTCCAGCACCGTCACAGGGCCCATTCAAGATGCCTTCACCGTTTCATGCTAAAGTGCTTCTCATCCTTACGTGTATGGCTTTCCTGATGGATTTCCTTCTCACAATGAAAACCTTGACACGTTCCATCTGTTCTCTCTCCTACTCTTGAAAACACTTCCCACGGAACAAGATTCGAATGGGGACAGACATTCTACACTAAGTATGTCTGTGGGACAGGCACGGGGCACATTCCTTGCGATTTCACACTTTACATTGGAAAAGTCTACCATGTTCAGGGTGAGATGTTAGTAGAAACACGGTTTCTCTGCAGTGGTGTTTCTTCAGACTGATTAGTACTCCCTTGGTTTAGGATTCAACACATACGTTCTGTGAGTATGAATTCCTCGCGAACCCAGGTGGGAGCTCGAAGTCGCGTTTGAGATAGACTTGGTTCTCACAGATTTGTGTATGCCTTTCCTCTGCCTAACTCGCATACTTTGGAAGACGCTTCTATCTTCGTGACCCATGCATGGTGTTCGTTGAGAAAAGCCCTCCGTAAGAAGTTGTTCCGCGAGTAAGGTCGATCACGCTTCCCCTCTGCTTTCTTTCACACTTTGCCTCAAGCCGCTTCGTTTCTTAGCAGAGGAGGTGGCAGTCGAAAGACCGCACCTCCACAGCGCTGTTTTGTAGACCCAAGTGTATAGCACATTCCTTACGCTTCCTCTCATTTCCAGACATACACCTCTCTAGGAGACAACGAGTGTTTTGCTTATGCTTCTCTCTACCGAAACAAGATCTGAGTTGGGAGAAGCTTTCGACACGACTTCTTTCTCAAGCAGCGCTATATGGCCCAGTACCTGTGCCTTCGCTGTGACCGTTGGAACGTTCTTCCATCTTCTTCCCAGTAGATGGCAGTAGAAGGACTATCTCCCTCTACCGTGTTGTTCCTTGAGAGGTGAGTGTAAGGCACTGACACATATAGCTCAGAAGGCTTCATTCTTCCCGAACCAAGATGTGAGCTCGAAATCAGTTTTCACATGCCGTTGTTTCTCTGAGTTCAGCGTAAGGCTCTGCTGAGGCTAGCTCGCCTACATTTGAAGGCCTTCCAACTTCATGACAGAAGCCTTCACACTTGGTGTAAAGCCGCTTCGATCCTTAGGAAAGCAGAAGGGAGTCGAAGGACCGCTCCTCCACAGCATTGTTCTTGAAGAATTAATTGCAGAGCTCGTTGCTTATGCTTCCTCCGATTTCCATACACACACCTCTATAGGGGACAACTTGTGAGTTGGTGATAACATTCGACCCACATTTTTCTTTACAATTCAGCCTATGGCATTTTCCTTACGCTTTCACGCAAAGAACTGAAAATGTTTCTAGCTTCCTGAAACAAGATCTGAGTAGGGAGAAACTTTCGACACAACTTCTTTCTCAAGCAGTGGTACCTGACACAGATTTGTGCCTTCACTGCGAACGTTGGAAATTGCTTCCATCTTCATCCCTGTAGGTGGTAGTGGAAAGACTATTTCCCTGCAGCTTTGTTTCTTGAGAGGTGAGTATAAGAACCTTCCCTTAGAGAGCAACACATATATCTCCAAGGGCTTCTATCTTCAAGAACCAAGATGTTCGCACGAAAACCTGTTTGACGAGGCCTTCTTTCTCAGAGTTCAGTGTAAGGCTACTAGGCCTGAAGGGAGCCCACGTCCATTTGAAGCCCCATCCACCTGCATGACACAGGACTTAAAGGAGAGAAGCTCTCTGCACAACGTGTTTCCCGATGTACAGGAATGCGCGTTCCACCTCTTTCCTTGCACACAAGGTTTAACAAGCTGCTTCCTTCCTTACTAAAAGAGATGGTAGTCGAAGGACGGCAACAAAATAGATTTGTTCTTAGAGTTAAACAAACGTATGCCATCTTCCTTAGGCTTGCTCACATCATCCATTTCCATACATTGTTCTTCATGTCATGACTGTAGGCACATTCGACACGGAGAGTTAAGTCTAGCCCATGTCCCTTGCGCCTTCACCCCCACTACGGAAAACATTTTCATCTCACTGAAACCATAGGACACCTGAGGGAAGCCTACTTCAGAAGAGGTTTCTCCAGCACCGTCACAGGGCCCTTTCAAGATGCCTTCTCCGTTTCATGCTAAAGTTCTTCTCATTCTTACGTGTATGGCTTTCCTAATGGATTTCTTTCTCACAATGAAAACCTTGACACGTTCCATCTGCTCTCTCTCCTACTCTTGAAAACACTTCTCACAGAACAAGGTTCGAATGGGGACAGACATTCTACAGTAAGTATGTCTGTGGGACAGGCACGGGGCACATTCCTTGCGATTTCACACTTACATGGGTAACGTCTACCATGTTCAGGGAAGATGTTAGTAGAAACACGGTTTCTCTGCAGTGGTGTTTCTTCAGACTGCATAGTACTCCCTTTGTTTAGGATTCAACCCATACGTTTTGTGACTATGAATTCCTCGCGAACCCAGATGGGAGCTCGAAGTCGCGTTTGAGATGGACTTGCTTCACAGAGATTCATGTATGCCTTTCCTTTGGCGAAGTCACATACATTTGAAAACCCTTCCCTCTTCGTGACCCATGGTGTTCCTTGAGAAAAGCCCTCCATAAGAAGTTGTTCGGCGACTAAGGTATGTCTCTCTTCCTTCCCCTCCGTACTCTTTCACACTTTGCTTCAAGCCGCTTCGTTCCTTAGCAAAGCAGATGGCAGTCGAAGAACCGCACCGCCACAGCGTTGTTTCTTCGACTTAAGTGTATCACACGTCCCTTATGCTTCCTCCTATTTCCAGACACACACCTCTCTAGGGGACTACTAGTGGGTTGGTTGTCACATTCGACCCACATTTTTCTTCACAATTCAGCGTGTGGCGTTTTCCTGGTGTTTTCAAACAAAGTACTGACAAGGCTTCTATCTTCCCGAAACAAGATCTGAGTTGGGAGAGGCTTTCGATACAAGTTCGTTCTCAAGCAGTGGTATATGGCACAGTATTTGTGCCTTCGCTTTTAACGTCGGGACTTTCCTCCATTTTCTTCCCTGTAGATGGTAGTGGAAAGGCGATTTCTCTACCGTTTTGTTCCTTGAGAGCTGAGTGTTAGACACTTACACCTATATCTCCAAAGGCTTCACGCTTCCCGAACCAAGAGGTTAGCAGGAAATCCTGTTGGACGTGGCCTTGTTTCTCTGAGTCCAGTGGAAGGCGCTGCTGAGGCGAGCTCGCGTACATTTGAAGGCCCTTCCAACTTCATGACACAAGACTTTCGTGCAGAGAAACCCTCCACACAACGTGTTCCTCACCGTAGTGTACCGCGCTTTCCGTCTCTTTCCTTTTACACTACGTTGTAAAAAGGTGCTTCCATCCGTAGGGAAAGAGCTGGTCGTCGAAGGACGGCAAACCTCTAGATTTGTTCTTAGAGTTAACCATGGGTAGGCAATCCTCCTTATGCTTCCTCACATAATACATATCCATACTGATCCTTCCTCATGGAACGGCCGCAATTTCACAGCGTTGTTTTGTAGAAATAAGTGTATAGCACTTTCCTTACGCTTCCTCGAATTTACAGACACACACCTCTATAGGGGACAACTTGTGACTTGGTGGTAACATTCGACCGACATTTTTCTTCACAATTCAGCCTATGGCATTATCCTTGCCCTTTCACGCGAAGAACTGAAAACACTTCTAGCTTCCTGAAACAAGATCTGAGTAGGGAGAAACTTTCGACACAACTTCTTTCTCAAGCAGGGGTACATGACACAGTATTTGTGCCTTCACTGCGAACGTTGGAAATTGCTTCCATCTTCGTCCCTGTAGGTGGTAGTGGAAAGATCATTTCCCTGCAGCTTTGTTTCTTGAGAGGTGAGTATAAGAACCCTCCCTTAGAGAGCAGCACATATATCTCCAAGGGCTTCTATCTTCAAGAACCAAGATGTTCGCACGAAAACCTGTTTGACGAGGCCTTCTTTCTCAGAGTTCAGTGTAAGGCTACTAGGCCTGAAGGGAGCCCACGTCCATTTGAAGACCCATCCACCTGCATGACACAGGACTTAAAGGAGAGAAACCCTCTGCACAACGTGTTCCCCGCTGTACAGGAAGGCACGTTCCACCTCTTTCCTTGCACACAAGGTTTAACAAGCTGCTTCCTACCTTACGAAAAGAGATGGTAGTCGAAGGACGGCAACAATATAGATTTGTTCTTAGAGTTAAACAAACGTATGCCATCTTCCTTAGGCTTGCTCACATCCTCCATTTCCATACATCGTTCTTCATGTCACGACTGTAGGCACATTCGACACGGAGAGTTAAGTCTACTCCATGTCCCTTACGCCTTCACACCCACTAGGGAAAACACTTTCATCTCACTGAAACCGTTGCACAGCTGAGGGAAGCCTACCTCAGAAGAGGTTTCTCCAGCACCGTCACAGGGCCCATTCAAGATGCCTTCACCGTTTCATGCTAAAGTGCTTCTCATCCTTACGTGTGTGGCTTTCCTGATGGATTTCCTTCTCACAATGAAAACCTTGACACGTTCCATCTGCTCTCTCTCCTACTCTTGAAAACACTTCCCACAGAACAAGATTCGAATGGGGACAGAGATTCTACAGTAAGTATGTCTGTGGGACAGGCACGGGGCACATTCCTTGCGATTTCACACTTTGCATTGGAAAAGTCCACCATGTCCAGGGTGAGATGCTAGTAGAAACCCGGTGTCTCTGCAGTGGTGTTTCTTCCGACTGAATAGTACTCCCTTTGTTTAGGATTCAACACATACGTTTTGTGACTGTGAATTCCTCGCGAACCCAGATGGGAGCTCGAAGTCGCGTTTGAGATAGACTTGGTTCGCAGAGATTCGTGTATGCCTTTCCTCTGCCTAACTCGCATACTTTGGAAGACGCTTCTATCTTCGTGACCCATGCATGGTGTTCTTTGAGAGAAGCCCTCCATAAGATGTTGTTCCGCGAGTAAGGTAGATCACGCTTCCCCTCTGCTTTCTTTCACACTTTGCATCAAGCCGCTTCGTTTCTTAGCAGCGGAGGTGGCAGTCGAAGGACCGCACCTCCACAGCGTTGATATGTAGAACTAAGTGTATAGCACGTTCCTTACGCTTCCTCCCATTTCCAGACACACACCTCTATAGGGGACAACTTGTGACTTGGTGGTAACATTCGACCCACATTTTTCTTCACTCTTCAGCCTATGGCATTTTCCTTACGCTTTCAGGCGAAAAACTGAAAATGCTTCTAGCTTCCTGAAACAAGATCTGAGTAGGGAGAAACGTTCGACACAACTTCTTTCTCAAGCTGTGGTACATGACACAGTATTTGTGCCTTCACTGCGAACGTTGGAAATTGCTTCCATATTCTTCCCTGTAGGCGGTAGTGGAAAGACTATTTCCCTGCAGTTTTGTTTCTTGAGAGGTGAGTATAAGAACCTTCCCTTAGAGAGCAACACATATATCTCCAAGGGCTTCTATCTTCAAGATCCAAGATGTTCGCACGACAGCCTGTTTGACGTGGCCTTGTTTCTCAGAGTTCAGTGTAAGGCTACTAGGCCTGAGGCGAGCCCACGTCCATTTGAAGACCCATCCACCCGCATGACACAGGACTTAAAGGAGAAAACCCTCCGCACACCGTGTTACCCGCTGTACAGGATCGCGGGTTCCAACTATTTTCTTGCACACAAGGTTTAACAAGCTGCTTCCAAACTTACGAAAAGAGATGGTAGTCGAAGGACGGCAACAAAATAGATTTGTTCTTAGAGTTAAACAAACGTATGCCATCTTCCTTAGGCTTGCTCACATCATCCATTTCCATACATCGTTCTGCATGTCATGACTGTAGGCACATTCGACACGGAGAGTTAAGTCTAGCCCATGTCCGTTACGCCTTCACACCCACTACGGAAAACATTTTCATCTCACTGAAACCATAGGACACCTGAGGGAAGCCTACTTCAGAAGAGGTTTCTCCAGCACCGTCACAGGGCCCTTTCAAGATGCCTTCTCCGTTTCATGCTAAAGTTCTTCTCATTCTTAACGTGTATGGCTTTCCTAATGGATTTCTTTCTCACAATGAAAACCTTGACACGTTCCATCTGCTCTCTCTCCTACTCTTGAAAACACTTCTCACAGAACAAGGTTCGAATGGGGACAGACATTCTACAGTAAGTATGTCTGTGGGACAGGCACGGGGCACATTCCTTGCGATTTCACACTTACATGGGTAACGTCTACCATGTTCAGGGATGATGTTAGTAGAAACACGGTTTCTCTGCAGTGGTGTTTCTTCAGACTGCATAGTACTCCCTTTGCTTAGGATTCAACCCATACGTTTTGTGACTATGAATTCCTCGCGAACCCAGATGGGAGCTCGAAGTCGCGTTTGAGATGGACTTGCTTCGCAGAGATTCATGTATGCCTTTCCTTTGGCGAAGTCACATACATTTGAAAACCCTTCCCTCTTCGTGACCCATGGTGTTCGTTGAGAAAAGCCCTCCATAAGAAGTTGTTCGGCGACTAAGGTATGTCTCTCTTCCTTCCCCTCCGTACTCTTTCACACTTTGCTTCAAGCCGCTTCGTTCCTTAGCAAAGCAGATGGCAGTCGAAGGACCGCACCGCCACAGCGTTGTTTCTTCAACTTAAGTGTATCACACGTCCCTTATGCTTCCTCCTATTTCCAGACACACACCTCTCTAGGGGACTACTAGTGGGTTGGTTGTCACATTCGACCCACATTTTTCTTCACAATTCAGCGTGTGGCGTTTTCCTGGTGTTTTCAAACAAAGTACTGACAAGGCTTCTATCTTCCCGAAACAAGATCTGAGTTGGGAGAGGCTTTCGATACAAGTTCGTTCTCAAGCAGTGGTATATGGCACAGTATTTGTGCCTTCGCTTTTAACGTCGGGACTTTCCTCCATTTTCTTCCCTGTAGATGGTAGTGGAAAGGCGATTTCTCTACCGTTTTGTTCCTTGAGAGCTGAGTGTTAGACACTTACACCTATATCTCCAAAGGCTTCACGCTTCCCGAACCAAGAGGTTAGCAGGAAATCCTGTTGGACGTGGCCTTGTTTCTCTGAGTTCAGTGGAAGGCGCTGCTGAGGCGAGCTCGCGTACATTTGAAGGCCCTTCCAACTTCATGACACAAGACTTTCGTGCAGAGAAACCCTCCACACAACGTGTTCCTCACCGTAGTGTACCGCGCTTTCCGTCTCTTTCCTTTTGCACTACGTTGTAAAAAGGTGCTTCCATGTGTAGGGAAAGAGCTGGTCATCGACGGACGGCAAACCTCTAGATTTGTTCTTAGAGTTAACCATGGGAAGGCAATCCTCCTTATGCTTCCTCACATAATACATATCCATACTCATCCTTTTTCATGGAACGACCGCACTTCCACAGCAGTGTTTTGTAGAAATAAGTGTATAGCACTTTCCTTACGCTTCCTCCGATTTACAGACACACACCTCTATAGGGGACAACTTGTGACTTGGTGGTAACATTCGACCCACATTTTTCTTCACAATTCAGCCTATGGCATTTTCCTTGCGCTTTCACGCGAAGAACTGAAAACACTTCTAGCTTCCTGAAACAAGATCTGAGGAGGGAGAAACTTTCGACACAACTTCTTTCTCAAGCAGTGGTACATGACACAGTATTTGTGCCTTCACTGCGAACGTTGGAAATTGCTTCCATCTTCGTCCCTGTAGGTGGTAGTGGAAAGACTATTTCCCTGCAGCTTTGTTTCTTGAGAGGTGAGTATAAGAACCTTCCCTTAGAGAGCAGCACATATATCTCCAAGGGCTTCTATCTTCAAGAACCAAGATGTTCGCACGAAAACCTGTTTGACGAGGCCTTCTTTCTCAGAGTTCAGTGTAAGGCTACTAGGCCTGAAGGGAGCCCACGTCCATTTGAAGACCCATCCACCTGCATGACACAGGACTTAAAGGAGAGAAACCCTCTGCACAACGTGTTCCCCGCTGTACAGGAAGGCACGTTCCACCTCTTTCCTTGCAGACAATGTTTAACAAGCTGCTTCCAACCTTACGAAAAGAGATGGTAGTTGAAGGACGGCAACACTCTAGATTTGTTCTTAGAGTTAAAGAAACGAGTGTCATCTTCCTTAGGCTTGCTCACATCATCCATTTCCATACATCGTTCTTCATGTCACGACTGTAGGCACATTCGCCACGGAGAGTTAAGTCTAGACCATGTCCCTTACGCGTTCACACCCACTAGGGAAAACACTTTCATCGCACTGAAACCATAGGACAGCTGAGGGAAGCCTACTTCAGAAGAGGTTTCTCCAGCACCGTCACAGGGCCCATTCAAGATGCCTTCACCGTTTCATGCTAAAGTGCTTCTCATCCTTACGTGTATGGCTTTCCTGATGGATTTCCTTCTCACAATGAAAACCTTGACACGTTCCATCTGTTCTCTCTCCTACTCTTGAAAACACTTCCCACGGAACAAGATTCGAATGGGGACAGACATTCTACACTAAGTATGTCTGTGGGACAGGCACGGGGCACATTCCTTGCGATTTCACACTTTACATTGGAAAAGTCTACCATGTTCAGGGTGAGATGTTAGTAGAAACACGGTTTCTCTGCAGTGGTGTTTCTTCAGACTGATTAGTACTCCCTTGGTTTAGGATTCAACACATACGTTCTGTGAGTATGAATTCCTCGCGAACCCAGGTGGGAGCTCGAAGTCGCGTTTGAGATAGACTTGGTTCTCACAGATTTGTGTATGCCTTTCCTCTGCCTAACTCGCATACTTTGGAAGACGCTTCTATCTTCGTGACCCATGCATGGTGTTCGTTGAGAAAAGCCCTCCGTAAGAAGTTGTTCCGCGAGTAAGGTCGATCACGCTTCCCCTCTGCTTTCTTTCACACTTTGCCTCAAGCCGCTTCGTTTCTTAGCAGAGGAGGTGGCAGTCGAAAGACCGCACCTCCACAGCGCTGTTTTGTAGACCCAAGTGTATAGCACATTCCTTACGCTTCCTCTCATTTCCAGACATACACCTCTCTAGGAGACAACGAGTGTTTTGCTTATGCTTCTCTCTACCGAAACAAGATCTGAGTTGGGAGAAGCTTTCGACACGACTTCTTTCTCAAGCAGCGCTATATGGCCCAGTACCTGTGCCTTCGCTGTGACCGTTGGAACGTTCTTCCATCTTCTTCCCAGTAGATGGCAGTAGAAGGACTATCTCCCTCTACCGTGTTGTTCCTTGAGAGGTGAGTGTAAGGCACTGACACATATAGCTCAGAAGGCTTCATTCTTCCCGAACCAAGATGTGAGCTCGAAATCAGTTTTCACATGCCGTTGTTTCTCTGAGTTCAGCGTAAGGCTCTGCTGAGGCTAGCTCGCCTACATTTGAAGGCCTTCCAACTTCATGACAGAAGCCTTCACACTTGGTGTAAAGCCGCTTCGATCCTTAGGAAAGCAGAAGGGAGTCGAAGGACCGCTCCTCCACAGCATTGTTCTTGAAGAATTAATTGCAGAGCTCGTTGCTTATGCTTCCTCCGATTTCCATACACACACTTCTATAGGGGACAACTTGTGAGTTGGTGGTAACATTCGACCCACATTTTTCTTTACAATTCAGCCTATGGCATTTTCCTTACGCTTTCACGCAAAGAACTGAAAATGTTTCTAGCTTCCTGAAACAAGATCTGAGTAGGGAGAAACTTTCGACACAACTTCTTTCTCAAGCAGTGGTACCTGACACAGATTTGTGCCTTCACTGCGAACGTTGGAAATTGCTTCCATCTTCATCCCTGTAGGTGGTAGTGGAAAGACTATTTCCCTGCAGCTTTGTTTCTTGAGAGGTGAGTATAAGAACCTTCCCTTAGAGAGCAACATATATATCTCCAAGGGCTTCTATCTTCAAGAACCAAGATGTTTGCACGAAAACCTGTTTGACGAGGCCTTCTTTCTCAGAGTTCAGTGTAAGGCTACTAGGCCTGAAGGGAGCCCACGTCCATTTGAAGCCCCATCCACCTGCATGACACAGGACTTAAAGGAGAGAAGCTCTCTGCACAACGTGTTTCCCGATGTACAGGAATGCGCGTTCCACCTCTTTCCTTGCACACAAGGTTTAACAAGCTGCTTCCTTCCTTACTAAAAGAGATGGTAGTCGAAGGACGGCAACAAAATAGATTTGTTCTTAGAGTTAAACAAACGTATGCCATCTTCCTTAGGCTTGCTCACATCATCCATTTCCATACATTGTTCTTCATGTCATGACTGTAGGCACATTCGACACGGAGAGTTAAGTCTAGCCCATGTCCCTTGCGCCTTCACCCCCACTACGGAAAACATTTTCATCTCACTGAAACCATAGGACACCTGAGGGAAGCCTACTTCAGAAGAGGTTTCTCCAGCACCGTCACAGGGCCCTTTCAAGATGCCTTCTCCGTTGCATGCTAAAGTTCTTCTCATTCTTACGTGTATGGCTTTCCTAATGGATTTCTTTCTCACAATGAAAACCTTGACACGTTCCATCTGCTCTCTCTCCTACTCTTGAAAACACTTCTCACAGAACAAGGTTCGAATGGGGACAGACATTCTACAGTAAGTATGTCTGTGGGACAGGCACGGGGCACATTCCTTGCGATTTCACACTTACATGGGTAACGTCTACCATGTTCAGGGAAGATGTTAGTAGAAACACGGTTTCTCTGCAGTGGTGTTTCTTCAGACTGCATAGTACTCCCTTTGTTTAGGATTCAACCCATACGTTTTGTGACTATGAATTCCTCGCGAACCCAGATGGGAGCTCGAAGTCGCGTTTGAGATGGACTTGCTTCGCAGAGATTCATGTATGCCTTTCCTTTGGCGAAGTCACATACATTTGAAAACCCTTCCCTCTTCGTGACCCATGGTGTTCGTTGAGAAAAGCCCTCCATAAGAAGTTGTTCGGCGACTAAGGTATGTCTCTCTTCCTTCCCCTCCGTACTCTTTCACACTTTGCTTCAAGCCGCTTCGTTCCTTAGCAAAGCAGATGGCAGTCGAAGGACCGCACCGCCACAGCGTTGTTTCTTCGACTTAAGTGTATCACACGTCCCTTATGCTTCCTCCTATTTCCAGACACACACCTCTCTAGGGGACTACTAGTGGGTTGGTTGTCACATTCGACCCACATTTTTCTTCACAATTCAGCGTGTGGCGTTTTCCTGGTGTTTTCAAACAAAGTACTGACAAGGCTTCTATCTTCCCGAAACAAGATCTGAGTTGGGAGAGGCTTTCGATACAAGTTCGTTCTCAAGCAGTGGTATATGGCACAGTATTTGTGCCTTCGCTTTTAACGTCGGGACTTTCCTCCATTTTCTTCCCTGTAGATGGTAGTGGAAAGGCGATTTCTCTACCGTTTTGTTCCTTGAGAGCTGAGTGTTAGACACTTACACCTATATCTCCAAAGGCTTCACGCTTCCCGAACCAAGAGGTTAGCAGGAAATCCTGTTGGACGTGGCCTTGTTTCTCTGAGTCCAGTGGAAGGCGCTGCTGAGGCGAGCTCGCGTACATTTGAAGGCCCTTCCAACTTCATGACACAAGACTTTCGTGCAGAGAAACCCTCCACACAACGTGTTCCTCACCGTAGTGTACCGCGCTTTCCGTCTCTTTCCTTTTACACTACGTTGTAAAAAGGTGCTTCCATCCGTAGGGAAAGAGCTGGTCGTCGAAGGACGGCAAACCTCTAGATTTGTTCTTAGAGTTAACCATGGGTAGGCAATCCTCCTTATGCTTCCTCACATAATACATATCCATACTGATCCTTCCTCATGGAACGGCCGCAATTTCACAGCGTTGTTTTGTAGAAATAAGTGTATAGCACTTTCCTTACGCTTCCTCGAATTTACAGACACACACCTCTATAGGGGACAACTTGTGACTTGGTGGTAACATTCGACCGACATTTTTCTTCACAATTCAGCCTATGGCATTATCCTTGCCCTTTCACGCGAAGAACTGAAAACACTTCTAGCTTCCTGAAACAAGATCTGAGTAGGGAGAAACTTTCGACACAACTTCTTTCTCAAGCAGGGGTACATGACACAGTATTTGTGCCTTCACTGCGAACGTTGGAAATTGCTTCCATCTTCGTCCCTGTAGGTGGTAGTGGAAAGATCATTTCCCTGCAGCTTTGTTTCTTGAGAGGTGAGTATAAGAACCCTCCCTTAGAGAGCAGCACATATATCTCCAAGGGCTTCTATCTTCAAGAACCAAGATGTTCGCACGAAAACCTGTTTGACGAGGCCTTCTTTCTCAGAGTTCAGTGTAAGGCTACTAGGCCTGAAGGGAGCCCACGTCCATTTGAAGACCCATCCACCTGCATGACACAGGACTTAAAGGAGAGAAACCCTCTGCACAACGTGTTCCCCGCTGTACAGGAAGGCACGTTCCACCTCTTTCCTTGCACACAAGGTTTAACAAGCTGCTTCCTACCTTACGAAAAGAGATGGTAGTCGAAGGACGGCAACAATATAGATTTGTTCTTAGAGTTAAACAAACGTATGCCATCTTCCTTAGGCTTGCTCACATCCTCCATTTCCATACATCGTTCTTCATGTCACGACTGTAGGCACATTCGACACGGAGAGTTAAGTCTACTCCATGTCCCTTACGCCTTCACACCCACTAGGGAAAACACTTTCATCTCACTGAAACCGTTGCACAGCTGAGGGAAGCCTACCTCAGAAGAGGTTTCTCCAGCACCGTCACAGGGCCCATTCAAGATGCCTTCACCGTTTCATGCTAAAGTGCTTCTCATCCTTACGTGTGTGGCTTTCCTGATGGATTTCCTTCTCACAATGAAAACCTTGACACGTTCCATCTGCTCTCTCTCCTACTCTTGAAAACACTTCCCACAGAACAAGATTCGAATGGGGACAGAGATTCTACAGTAAGTATGTCTGTGGGACAGGCACGGGGCACATTCCTTGCGATTTCACACTTTGCATTGGAAAAGTCCACCATGTCCAGGGTGAGATGCTAGTAGAAACCCGGTGTCTCTGCAGTGGTGTTTCTTCCGACTGAATAGTACTCCCTTTGTTTAGGATTCAACACATACGTTTTGTGACTGTGAATTCCTCGCGAACCCAGATGGGAGCTCGAAGTCGCGTTTGAGATAGACTTGGTTCGCAGAGATTCGTGTATGCCTTTCCTCTGCCTAACTCGCATACTTTGGAAGACGCTTCTATCTTCGTGACCCATGCATGGTGTTCTTTGAGAGAAGCCCTCCATAAGATGTTGTTCCGCGAGTAAGGTAGATCACGCTTCCCCTCTGCTTTCTTTCACACTTTGCATCAAGCCGCTTCGTTTCTTAGCAGCGGAGGTGGCAGTCGAAGGACCGCACCTCCACAGCGTTGATATGTAGAACTAAGTGTATAGCACGTTCCTTACGCTTCCTCCCATTTCCAGACACACACCTCTATAGGGGACAACTTGTGACTTGGTGGTAACATTCGACCCACATTTTTCTTCACTCTTCAGCCTATGGCATTTTCCTTACGCTTTCAGGCGAAAAACTGAAAATGCTTCTAGCTTCCTGAAACAAGATCTGAGTAGGGAGAAACGTTCGACACAACTTCTTTCTCAAGCTGTGGTACATGACACAGTATTTGTGCCTTCACTGCGAACGTTGGAAATTGCTTCCATATTCTTCCCTGTAGGCGGTAGTGGAAAGACTATTTCCCTGCAGTTTTGTTTCTTGAGAGGTGAGTATAAGAACCTTCCCTTAGAGAGCAACACATATATCTCCAAGGGCTTCTATCTTCAAGATCCAAGATGTTCGCACGACAGCCTGTTTGACGTGGCCTTGTTTCTCAGAGTTCAGTGTAAGGCTACTAGGCCTGAGGCGAGCCCACGTCCATTTGAAGACCCATCCACCCGCATGACACAGGACTTAAAGGAGAAAACCCTCCGCACACCGTGTTACCCGCTGTACAGGATCGCGGGTTCCAACTATTTTCTTGCACACAAGGTTTAACAAGCTGCTTCCAAACTTACGAAAAGAGATGGTAGTCGAAGGACGGCAACAAAATAGATTTGTTCTTAGAGTTAAACAAACGTATGCCATCTTCCTTAGGCTTGCTCACATCATCCATTTCCATACATCGTTCTGCATGTCATGACTGTAGGCACATTCGACACGGAGAGTTAAGTCTAGCCCATGTCCGTTACGCCTTCACACCCACTACGGAAAACATTTTCATCTCACTGAAACCATAGGACACCTGAGGGAAGCCTACTTCAGAAGAGGTTTCTCCAGCACCGTCACAGGGCCCTTTCAAGATGCCTTCTCCGTTTCATGCTAAAGTTCTTCTCATTCTTAACGTGTATGGCTTTCCTAATGGATTTCTTTCTCACAATGAAAACCTTGACACGTTCCATCTGCTCTCTCTCCTACTCTTGAAAACACTTCTCACAGAACAAGGTTCGAATGGGGACAGACATTCTACAGTAAGTATGTCTGTGGGACAGGCACGGGGCACATTCCTTGCGATTTCACACTTACATGGGTAACGTCTACCATGTTCAGGGATGATGTTAGTAGAAACACGGTTTCTCTGCAGTGGTGTTTCTTCAGACTGCATAGTACTCCCTTTGCTTAGGATTCAACCCATACGTTTTGTGACTATGAATTCCTCGCGAACCCAGATGGGAGCTCGAAGTCGCGTTTGAGATGGACTTGCTTCGCAGAGATTCATGTATGCCTTTCCTTTGGCGAAGTCACATACATTTGAAAACCCTTCCCTCTTCGTGACCCATGGTGTTCGTTGAGAAAAGCCCTCCATAAGAAGTTGTTCGGCGACTAAGGTATGTCTCTCTTCCTTCCCCTCCGTACTCTTTCACACTTTGCTTCAAGCCGCTTCGTTCCTTAGCAAAGCAGATGGCAGTCGAAGGACCGCACCGCCACAGCGTTGTTTCTTCAACTTAAGTGTATCACACGTCCCTTATGCTTCCTCCTATTTCCAGACACACACCTCTCTAGGGGACTACTAGTGGGTTGGTTGTCACATTCGACCCACATTTTTCTTCACAATTCAGCGTGTGGCGTTTTCCTGGTGTTTTCAAACAAAGTACTGACAAGGCTTCTATCTTCCCGAAACAAGATCTGAGTTGGGAGAGGCTTTCGATACAAGTTCGTTCTCAAGCAGTGGTATATGGCACAGTATTTGTGCCTTCGCTTTTAACGTCGGGACTTTCCTCCATTTTCTTCCCTGTAGATGGTAGTGGAAAGGCGATTTCTCTACCGTTTTGTTCCTTGAGAGCTGAGTGTTAGACACTTACACCTATATCTCCAAAGGCTTCACGCTTCCCGAACCAAGAGGTTAGCAGGAAATCCTGTTGGACGTGGCCTTGTTTCTCTGAGTTCAGTGGAAGGCGCTGCTGAGGCGAGCTCGCGTACATTTGAAGGCCCTTCCAACTTCATGACACAAGACTTTCGTGCAGAGAAACCCTCCACACAACGTGTTCCTCACCGTAGTGTACCGCGCTTTCCGTCTCTTTCCTTTTGCACTACGTTGTAAAAAGGTGCTTCCATGTGTAGGGAAAGAGCTGGTCATCGACGGACGGCAAACCTCTAGATTTGTTCTTAGAGTTAACCATGGGAAGGCAATCCTCCTTATGCTTCCTCACATAATACATATCCATACTCATCCTTTTTCATGGAACGACCGCACTTCCACAGCAGTGTTTTGTAGAAATAAGTGTATAGCACTTTCCTTACGCTTCCTCCGATTTACAGACACACACCTCTATAGGGGACAACTTGTGACTTGGTGGTAACATTCGACCCACATTTTTCTTCACAATTCAGCCTATGGCATTTTCCTTGCGCTTTCACGCGAAGAACTGAAAACACTTCTAGCTTCCTGAAACAAGATCTGAGGAGGGAGAAACTTTCGACACAACTTCTTTCTCAAGCAGTGGTACATGACACAGTATTTGTGCCTTCACTGCGAACGTTGGAAATTGCTTCCATCTTCGTCCCTGTAGGTGGTAGTGGAAAGACTATTTCCCTGCAGCTTTGTTTCTTGAGAGGTGAGTATAAGAACCTTCCCTTAGAGAGCAGCACATATATCTCCAAGGGCTTCTATCTTCAAGAACCAAGATGTTCGCACGAAAACCTGTTTGACGAGGCCTTCTTTCTCAGAGTTCAGTGTAAGGCTACTAGGCCTGAAGGGAGCCCACGTCCATTTGAAGACCCATCCACCTGCATGACACAGGACTTAAAGGAGAGAAACCCTCTGCACAACGTGTTCCCCGCTGTACAGGAAGGCACGTTCCACCTCTTTCCTTGCAGACAATGTTTAACAAGCTGCTTCCAACCTTACGAAAAGAGATGGTAGTTGAAGGACGGCAACACTCTAGATTTGTTCTTAGAGTTAAAGAAACGAGTGTCATCTTCCTTAGGCTTGCTCACATCATCCATTTCCATACATCGTTCTTCATGTCACGACTGTAGGCACATTCGCCACGGAGAGTTAAGTCTAGACCATGTCCCTTACGCGTTCACACCCACTAGGGAAAACACTTTCATCGCACTGAAACCATAGGACAGCTGAGGGAAGCCTACTTCAGAAGAGGTTTCTCCAGCACCGTCACAGGGCCCATTCAAGATGCCTTCACCGTTTCATGCTAAAGTGCTTCTCATCCTTACGTGTATGGCTTTCCTGATGGATTTCCTTCTCACAATGAAAACCTTGACACGTTCCATCTGTTCTCTCTCCTACTCTTGAAAACACTTCCCACGGAACAAGATTCGAATGGGGACAGACATTCTACACTAAGTATGTCTGTGGGACAGGCACGGGGCACATTCCTTGCGATTTCACACTTTACATTGGAAAAGTCTACCATGTTCAGGGTGAGATGTTAGTAGAAACACGGTTTCTCTGCAGTGGTGTTTCTTCAGACTGATTAGTACTCCCTTGGTTTAGGATTCAACACATACGTTCTGTGAGTATGAATTCCTCGCGAACCCAGGTGGGAGCTCGAAGTCGCGTTTGAGATAGACTTGGTTCTCACAGATTTGTGTATGCCTTTCCTCTGCCTAACTCGCATACTTTGGAAGACGCTTCTATCTTCGTGACCCATGCATGGTGTTCGTTGAGAAAAGCCCTCCGTAAGAAGTTGTTCCGCGAGTAAGGTCGATCACGCTTCCCCTCTGCTTTCTTTCACACTTTGCCTCAAGCCGCTTCGTTTCTTAGCAGAGGAGGTGGCAGTCGAAAGACCGCACCTCCACAGCGCTGTTTTGTAGACCCAAGTGTATAGCACATTCCTTACGCTTCCTCTCATTTCCAGACATACACCTCTCTAGGAGACAACGAGTGTTTTGCTTATGCTTCTCTCTACCGAAACAAGATCTGAGTTGGGAGAAGCTTTCGACACGACTTCTTTCTCAAGCAGCGCTATATGGCCCAGTACCTGTGCCTTCGCTGTGACCGTTGGAACGTTCTTCCATCTTCTTCCCAGTAGATGGCAGTAGAAGGACTATCTCCCTCTACCGTGTTGTTCCTTGAGAGGTGAGTGTAAGGCACTGACACATATAGCTCAGAAGGCTTCATTCTTCCCGAACCAAGATGTGAGCTCGAAATCAGTTTTCACATGCCGTTGTTTCTCTGAGTTCAGCGTAAGGCTCTGCTGAGGCTAGCTCGCCTACATTTGAAGGCCTTCCAACTTCATGACAGAAGCCTTCACACTTGGTGTAAAGCCGCTTCGATCCTTAGGAAAGCAGAAGGGAGTCGAAGGACCGCTCCTCCACAGCATTGTTCTTGAAGAATTAATTGCAGAGCTCGTTGCTTATGCTTCCTCCGATTTCCATACACACACTTCTATAGGGGACAACTTGTGAGTTGGTGGTAACATTCGACCCACATTTTTCTTTACAATTCAGCCTATGGCATTTTCCTTACGCTTTCACGCAAAGAACTGAAAATGTTTCTAGCTTCCTGAAACAAGATCTGAGTAGGGAGAAACTTTCGACACAACTTCTTTCTCAAGCAGTGGTACCTGACACAGATTTGTGCCTTCACTGCGAACGTTGGAAATTGCTTCCATCTTCATCCCTGTAGGTGGTAGTGGAAAGACTATTTCCCTGCAGCTTTGTTTCTTGAGAGGTGAGTATAAGAACCTTCCCTTAGAGAGCAACATATATATCTCCAAGGGCTTCTATCTTCAAGAACCAAGATGTTTGCACGAAAACCTGTTTGACGAGGCCTTCTTTCTCAGAGTTCAGTGTAAGGCTACTAGGCCTGAAGGGAGCCCACGTCCATTTGAAGCCCCATCCACCTGCATGACACAGGACTTAAAGGAGAGAAGCTCTCTGCACAACGTGTTTCCCGATGTACAGGAATGCGCGTTCCACCTCTTTCCTTGCACACAAGGTTTAACAAGCTGCTTCCTTCCTTACTAAAAGAGATGGTAGTCGAAGGACGGCAACAAAATAGATTTGTTCTTAGAGTTAAACAAACGTATGCCATCTTCCTTAGGCTTGCTCACATCATCCATTTCCATACATTGTTCTTCATGTCATGACTGTAGGCACATTCGACACGGAGAGTTAAGTCTAGCCCATGTCCCTTGCGCCTTCACCCCCACTACGGAAAACATTTTCATCTCACTGAAACCATAGGACACCTGAGGGAAGCCTACTTCAGAAGAGGTTTCTCCAGCACCGTCACAGGGCCCTTTCAAGATGCCTTCTCCGTTGCATGCTAAAGTTCTTCTCATTCTTACGTGTATGGCTTTCCTAATGGATTTCTTTCTCACAATGAAAACCTTGACACGTTCCATCTGCTCTCTCTCCTACTCTTGAAAACACTTCTCACAGAACAAGGTTCGAATGGGGACAGACATTCTACAGTAAGTATGTCTGTGGGACAGGCACGGGGCACATTCCTTGCGATTTCACACTTACATGGGTAACGTCTACCATGTTCAGGGAAGATGTTAGTAGAAACACGGTTTCTCTGCAGTGGTGTTTCTTCAGACTGCATAGTACTCCCTTTGTTTAGGATTCAACCCATACGTTTTGTGACTATGAATTCCTCGCGAACCCAGATGGGAGCTCGAAGTCGCGTTTGAGATGGACTTGCTTCGCAGAGATTCATGTATGCCTTTCCTTTGGCGAAGTCACATACATTTGAAAACCCTTCCCTCTTCGTGACCCATGGTGTTCGTTGAGAAAAGCCCTCCATAAGAAGTTGTTCGGCGACTAAGGTATGTCTCTCTTCCTTCCCCTCCGTACTCTTTCACACTTTGCTTCAAGCCGCTTCGTTCCTTAGCAAAGCAGATGGCAGTCGAAGGACCGCACCGCCACAGCGTTGTTTCTTCGACTTAAGTGTATCACACGTCCCTTATGCTTCCTCCTATTTCCAGACACACACCTCTCTAGGGGACTACTAGTGGGTTGGTTGTCACATTCGACCCACATTTTTCTTCACAATTCAGCGTGTGGCGTTTTCCTGGTGTTTTCAAACAAAGTACTGACAAGGCTTCTATCTTCCCGAAACAAGATCTGAGTTGGGAGAGGCTTTCGATACAAGTTCGTTCTCAAGCAGTGGTATATGGCACAGTATTTGTGCCTTCGCTTTTAACGTCGGGACTTTCCTCCATTTTCTTCCCTGTAGATGGTAGTGGAAAGGCGATTTCTCTACCGTTTTGTTCCTTGAGAGCTGAGTGTTAGACACTTACACCTATATCTCCAAAGGCTTCACGCTTCCCGAACCAAGAGGTTAGCAGGAAATCCTGTTGGACGTGGCCTTGTTTCTCTGAGTCCAGTGGAAGGCGCTGCTGAGGCGAGCTCGCGTACATTTGAAGGCCCTTCCAACTTCATGACACAAGACTTTCGTGCAGAGAAACCCTCCACACAACGTGTTCCTCACCGTAGTGTACCGCGCTTTCCGTCTCTTTCCTTTTACACTACGTTGTAAAAAGGTGCTTCCATCCGTAGGGAAAGAGCTGGTCGTCGAAGGACGGCAAACCTCTAGATTTGTTCTTAGAGTTAACCATGGGTAGGCAATCCTCCTTATGCTTCCTCACATAATACATATCCATACTCATCCTTCCTCATGGAACGGCCGCACTTCCACAGCGGTGTTTTGTAGAAATAAGTGTATAGCACTTTCCTTACGCTTCCTCCGATTTACAGACACACACCTCTATAGGGGACAACTTGTGACTTGGTGGTAACATTCGACCCACATTTTTCTTCACAATTCAGCCTATGGCATTTTCCTTGCGCTTTCACGCGAAGAACTGAAAACACTTCTAGCTTCCTGAAACAAGATCTGAGGAGGGAGAAACTTTCGACACAACTTCTTTCTCAAGCAGTGGTACATGACACAGTATTTGTGCCTTCACTGCGAACGTTGGAAATTGCTTCCATCTTCGTCCCTGTAGGTGGTAGTGGAAAGACTATTTCCCTGCAGCTTTGTTTCTTGAGAGGTGAGTATAAGAACCTTCCCTTAGAGAGCAGCACATATATCTCCAAGGGCTTCTATCTTCAAGAACCAAGATGTTCGCACGAAAACCTGTTTGACGAGGCCTTCTTTCTCAGAGTTCAGTGTAAGGCTACTAGGCCTGAAGGGAGCCCACGTCCATTTGAAGACCCATCCACCTGCATGACACAGGACTTAAAGGAGAGAAACCCTCTGCACAACGTGTTCCCCGCTGTACAGGAAGGCACGTTCCACCTCTTTCCTTGCACACAATGTTTAACAAGCTGCTTCCAACCTTACGAAAAGAGATGGTAGTCGAAGGACGGCAACACTCTAGATTTGTTCTTAGAGTTAAAGAAACGAGTGCCATCTTCCTTAGGCTTGCTCACATCATCCATTTCCATACATCGTTCTTCATGTCACGACTGTAGGCACATTCGCCACGGAGAGTTAAGTCTAGACCATGTCCCTTACGCGTTCACACCCGCTAGGGAAAACACTTTCATCGCACTGAAACCATAGGACAGCTGAGGGAAGCCTACTTCAGAAGAGGTTTCTCCAGCACCGTCACAGGGCCCATTCAAGATGCCTTCACCGTTTCATGCTAAAGTGCTTCTCATCCTTACGTGTATGGCTTTCCTGATGGATTTCCTTCTCACAATGAAAACCTTGACACGTTCCATCTGTTCTCTCTCCTACTCTTGAAAACACTTCCCACGGAACAAGATTCGAATGGGGACAGACATTCTACACTAAGTATGTCTGTGGGACAGGCACGGGGCACATTCCTTGCGATTTCACACTTTACATTGGAAAAGTCTACCATGTTCAGGGTGAGATGTTAGTAGAAACACGGTTTCTCTGCAGTGGTGTTTCTTCAGACTGATTAGTACTCCCTTGGTTTAGGATTCAACACATACGTTCTGTGAGTATGAATTCCTCGCGAACCCAGGTGGGAGCTCGAAGTCGCGTTTGAGATAGACTTGGTTGTCACAGATTTGTGTATGCCTTTCCTCTGCCTAACTCGCATACTTTGGAAGACGCTTCTATCTTCGTGACCCATGCATGGTGTTCGTTGAGAAAAGCCCTCCGTAAGAAGTTGTTCCGCGAGTAAGGTCGATCACGCTTCCCCTCTGCTTTCTTTCACACTTTGCCTCAAGCCGCTTCGTTTCTTAGCAGAGGAGGTGGCAGTCGAAAGACCGCACCTCCACAGCGCTGTTTTGTAGACCCAAGTGTATAGCACATTCCTTACGCTTCCTCTCATTTCCAGACATACACCTCTCTAGGAGACAACGAGTGTTTTGCTTATGCTTCTCTCTACCGAAACAAGATCTGAGTTGGGAGAAGCTTTCGACACGACTTCTTTCTCAAGCAGCGCTATATGGCCCAGTACCTGTGCCTTCGCTGTGACCGTTGGAACGTTCTTCCATCTTCTTCCCAGTAGATGGCAGTAGAAGGACTATCTCCCTCTACCGTGTTGTTCCTTGAGAGGTGAGTGTAAGGCACTGACACATATAGCTCAGAAGGCTTCATTCTTCCCGAACCAAGATGTGAGCTCGAAATCAGTTTTCACATGCCGTTGTTTCTCTGAGTTCAGCGTAAGGCTCTGCTGAGGCTAGCTCGCCTACATTTGAAGGCCTTCCAACTTCATGACAGAAGCCTTCACACTTGGTGTAAAGCCGCTTCGATCCTTAGGAAAGCAGAAGGGAGTCGAAGGACCGCTCCTCCACAGCATTGTTCTTGAAGAATTAATTGCAGAGCTCGTTGCTTATGCTTCCTCCGATTTCCATACACACACCTCTATAGGGGACAACTTGTGAGTTGGTGATAACATTCGACCCACATTTTTCTTTACAATTCAGCCTATGGCATTTTCCTTACGCTTTCACGCAAAGAACTGAAAATGTTTCTAGCTTCCTGAAACAAGATCTGAGTAGGGAGAAACTTTCGACACAACTTCTTTCTCAAGCAGTGGTACCTGACACAGATTTGTGCCTTCACTGCGAACGTTGGAAATTGCTTCCATCTTCATCCCTGTAGGTGGTAGTGGAAAGACTATTTCCCTGCAGCTTTGTTTCTTGAGAGGTGAGTATAAGAACCTTCCCTTAGAGAGCAACACATATATCTCCAAGGGCTTCTATCTTCAAGAACCAAGATGTTCGCACGAAAACCTGTTTGACGAGGCCTTCTTTCTCAGAGTTCAGTGTAAGGCTACTAGGCCTGAAGGGAGCCCACGTCCATTTGAAGCCCCATCCACCTGCATGACACAGGACTTAAAGGAGAGAAGCTCTCTGCACAACGTGTTTCCCGATGTACAGGAATGCGCGTTCCACCTCTTTCCTTGCACACAAGGTTTAACAAGCTGCTTCCTTCCTTACTAAAAGAGATGGTAGTCGAAGGACGGCAACAAAATAGATTTGTTCTTAGAGTTAAACAAACGTATGCCATCTTCCTTAGGCTTGCTCACATCATCCATTTCCATACATTGTTCTTCATGTCATGACTGTAGGCACATTCGACACGGAGAGTTAAGTCTAGCCCATGTCCCTTGCGCCTTCACCCCCACTACGGAAAACATTTTCATCTCACTGAAACCATAGGACACCTGAGGGAAGCCTACTTCAGAAGAGGTTTCTCCAGCACCGTCACAGGGCCCTTTCAAGATGCCTTCTCCGTTTCATGCTAAAGTTCTTCTCATTCTTACGTGTATGGCTTTCCTAATGGATTTCTTTCTCACAATGAAAACCTTGACACGTTCCATCTGCTCTCTCTCCTACTCTTGAAAACACTTCTCACAGAACAAGGTTCGAATGGGGACAGACATTCTACAGTAAGTATGTCTGTGGGACAGGCACGGGGCACATTCCTTGCGATTTCACACTTACATGGGTAACGTCTACCATGTTCAGGGAAGATGTTAGTAGAAACACGGTTTCTCTGCAGTGGTGTTTCTTCAGACTGCATAGTACTCCCTTTGTTTAGGATTCAACCCATACGTTTTGTGACTATGAATTCCTCGCGAACCCAGATGGGAGCTCGAAGTCGCGTTTGAGATGGACTTGCTTCGCAGAGATTCATGTATGCCTTTCCTTTGGCGAAGTCACATACATTTGAAAACCCTTCCCTCTTCGTGACCCATGGTGTTCCTTGAGAAAAGCCCTCCATAAGAAGTTGTTCGGCGACTAAGGTATGTCTCTCTTCCTTCCCCTCCGTACTCTTTCACACTTTGCTTCAAGCCGCTTCGTTCCTTAGCAAAGCAGATGGCAGTCGAAGAACCGCACCGCCACAGCGTTGTTTCTTCGACTTAAGTGTATCACACGTCCCTTATGCTTCCTCCTATTTCCAGACACACACCTCTCTAGGGGACTACTAGTGGGTTGGTTGTCACATTCGACCCACATTTTTCTTCACAATTCAGCGTGTGGCGTTTTCCTGGTGTTTTCAAACAAAGTACTGACAAGGCTTCTATCTTCCCGAAACAAGATCTGAGTTGGGAGACGCTTTCGATACAAGTTCGTTCTCAAGCAGTGGTATATGGCACAGTATTTGTGCCTTCGCTTTTAACGTCGGGACTTTCCTCCATTTTCTTCCCTGTAGATGGTAGTGGAAAGGCGATTTCTCTACCGTTTTGTTCCTTGAGAGCTGAGTGTTAGACACTTACACCTATATCTCCAAAGGCTTCACGCTTCCCGAACCAAGAGGTTAGCAGGAAATCCTGTTGGACGTGGCCTTGTTTCTCTGAGTTCAGTGGAAGGCGCTGCTGAGGCGAGCTCGCGTACATTTGAAGGCCCTTCCAACTTCATGACACAAGACTTTCGTGCAGAGAAACCCTCCACACAACGTGTTCCTCACCGTAGTGTACCGCGCTTTCCGTCTCTTTCCTTTTACACTACGTTGTAAAAAGGTGCTTCCATCCGTAGGGAAAGAGCTGGTCGTCGAAGGACGGCAAACCTCTAGATTTGTTCTTAGAGTTAACCATGGGTAGGCAATCCTCCTTATGCTTCCTCACATAATACATATCCATACTCATCCTTCCTCATGGAACGGCCGCACTTCCACAGCGGTGTTTTGTAGAAATAAGTGTATAGCACTTTCCTTACGCTTCCTCCGATTTACAGACACACACCTCTATAGGGGACAACTTGTGACTTGGTGGTAACATTCGACCCACATTTTTCTTCACAATTCAGCCTATGGCATTTTCCTTGCGCTTTCACGCGAAGAACTGAAAACACTTCTAGCTTCCTGAAACAAGATCTGAGGAGGGAGAAACTTTCGACACAACTTCTTTCTCAAGCAGTGGTACATGACACAGTATTTGTGCCTTCACTGCGAACGTTGGAAATTGCTTCCATCTTCGTCCCTGTAGGTGGTAGTGGAAAGACTATTTCCCTGCAGCTTTGTTTCTTGAGAGGTGAGTATAAGAACCTTCCCTTAGAGAGCAGCACATATATCTCCAAGGGCTTCTATCTTCAAGAACCAAGATGTTCGCACGAAAACCTGTTTGACGAGGCCTTCTTTCTCAGAGTTCAGTGTAAGGCTACTAGGCCTGAAGGGAGCCCACGTCCATTTGAAGACCCATCCACCTGCATGACACAGGACTTAAAGGAGAGAAACCCTCTGCACAACGTGTTCCCCGCTGTACAGGAAGGCACGTTCCACCTCTTTCCTTGCACACAATGTTTAACAAGCTGCTTCCAACCTTACGAAAAGAGATGGTAGTCGAAGGACGGCAACACTCTAGATTTGTTCTTAGAGTTAAAGAAACGAGTGCCATCTTCCTTAGGCTTGCTCACATCATCCATTTCCATACATCGTTCTTCATGTCACGACTGTAGGCACATTCGCCACGGAGAGTTAAGTCTAGACCATGTCCCTTACGCGTTCACACCCGCTAGGGAAAACACTTTCATCGCACTGAAACCATAGGACAGCTGAGGGAAGCCTACTTCAGAAGAGGTTTCTCCAGCACCGTCACAGGGCCCATTCAAGATGCCTTCACCGTTTCATGCTAAAGTGCTTCTCATCCTTACGTGTATGGCTTTCCTGATGGATTTCCTTCTCACAATGAAAACCTTGACACGTTCCATCTGTTCTCTCTCCTACTCTTGAAAACACTTCCCACGGAACAAGATTCGAATGGGGACAGACATTCTACACTAAGTATGTCTGTGGGACAGGCACGGGGCACATTCCTTGCGATTTCACACTTTACATTGGAAAAGTCTACCATGTTCAGGGTGAGATGTTAGTAGAAACACGGTTTCTCTGCAGTGGTGTTTCTTCAGACTGATTAGTACTCCCTTGGTTTAGGATTCAACACATACGTTCTGTGAGTATGAATTCCTCGCGAACCCAGGTGGGAGCTCGAAGTCGCGTTTGAGATAGACTTGGTTCTCACAGATTTGTGTATGCCTTTCCTCTGCCTAACTCGCATACTTTGGAAGACGCTTCTATCTTCGTGACCCATGCATGGTGTTCGTTGAGAAAAGCCCTCCGTAAGAAGTTGTTCCGCGAGTAAGGTCGATCACGCTTCCCCTCTGCTTTCTTTCACACTTTGCCTCAAGCCGCTTCGTTTCTTAGCAGAGGAGGTGGCAGTCGAAAGACCGCACCTCCACAGCGCTGTTTTGTAGACCCAAGTGTATAGCACATTCCTTACGCTTCCTCTCATTTCCAGACATACACCTCTCTAGGAGACAACGAGTGTTTTGCTTATGCTTCTCTCTACCGAAACAAGATCTGAGTTGGGAGAAGCTTTCGACACGACTTCTTTCTCAAGCAGCGCTATATGGCCCAGTACCTGTGCCTTCGCTGTGACCGTTGGAACGTTCTTCCATCTTCTTCCCAGTAGATGGCAGTAGAAGGACTATCTCCCTCTACCGTGTTGTTCCTTGAGAGGTGAGTGTAAGGCACTGACACATATAGCTCAGAAGGCTTCATTCTTCCCGAACCAAGATGTGAGCTCGAAATCAGTTTTCACATGCCGTTGTTTCTCTGAGTTCAGCGTAAGGCTCTGCTGAGGCTAGCTCGCCTACATTTGAAGGCCTTCCAACTTCATGACAGAAGCCTTCACACTTGGTGTAAAGCCGCTTCGATCCTTAGGAAAGCAGAAGGGAGTCGAAGGACCGCTCCTCCACAGCATTGTTCTTGAAGAATTAATTGCAGAGCTCGTTGCTTATGCTTCCTCCGATTTCCATACACACACCTCTATAGGGGACAACTTGTGAGTTGGTGATAACATTCGACCCACATTTTTCTTTACAATTCAGCCTATGGCATTTTCCTTACGCTTTCACGCAAAGAACTGAAAATGTTTCTAGCTTCCTGAAACAAGATCTGAGTAGGGAGAAACTTTCGACACAACTTCTTTCTCAAGCAGTGGTACCTGACACAGATTTGTGCCTTCACTGCGAACGTTGGAAATTGCTTCCATCTTCATCCCTGTAGGTGGTAGTGGAAAGACTATTTCCCTGCAGCTTTGTTTCTTGAGAGGTGAGTATAAGAACCTTCCCTTAGAGAGCAACACATATATCTCCAAGGGCTTCTATCTTCAAGAACCAAGATGTTCGCACGAAAACCTGTTTGACGAGGCCTTCTTTCTCAGAGTTCAGTGTAAGGCTACTAGGCCTGAAGGGAGCCCACGTCCATTTGAAGCCCCATCCACCTGCATGACACAGGACTTAAAGGAGAGAAGCTCTCTGCACAACGTGTTTCCCGATGTACAGGAATGCGCGTTCCACCTCTTTCCTTGCACACAAGGTTTAACAAGCTGCTTCCTTCCTTACTAAAAGAGATGGTAGTCGAAGGACGGCAACAAAATAGATTTGTTCTTAGAGTTAAACAAACGTATGCCATCTTCCTTAGGCTTGCTCACATCATCCATTTCCATACATTGTTCTTCATGTCATGACTGTAGGCACATTCGACACGGAGAGTTAAGTCTAGCCCATGTCCCTTGCGCCTTCACCCCCACTACGGAAAACATTTTCATCTCACTGAAACCATAGGACACCTGAGGGAAGCCTACTTCAGAAGAGGTTTCTCCAGCACCGTCACAGGGCCCTTTCAAGATGCCTTCTCCGTTTCATGCTAAAGTTCTTCTCATTCTTACGTGTATGGCTTTCCTAATGGATTTCTTTCTCACAATGAAAACCTTGACACGTTCCATCTGCTCTCTCTCCTACTCTTGAAAACACTTCTCACAGAACAAGGTTCGAATGGGGACAGACATTCTACAGTAAGTATGTCTGTGGGACAGGCACGGGGCACATTCCTTGCGATTTCACACTTACATGGGTAACGTCTACCATGTTCAGGGAAGATGTTAGTAGAAACACGGTTTCTCTGCAGTGGTGTTTCTTCAGACTGCATAGTACTCCCTTTGTTTAGGATTCAACCCATACGTTTTGTGACTATGAATTCCTCGCGAACCCAGATGGGAGCTCGAAGTCGCGTTTGAGATGGACTTGCTTCGCAGAGATTCATGTATGCCTTTCCTTTGGCGAAGTCACATACATTTGAAAACCCTTCCCTCTTCGTGACCCATGGTGTTCCTTGAGAAAAGCCCTCCATAAGAAGTTGTTCGGCGACTAAGGTATGTCTCTCTTCCTTCCCCTCCGTACTCTTTCACACTTTGCTTCAAGCCGCTTCGTTCCTTAGCAAAGCAGATGGCAGTCGAAGAACCGCACCGCCACAGCGTTGTTTCTTCGACTTAAGTGTATCACACGTCCCTTATGCTTCCTCCTATTTCCAGACACACACCTCTCTAGGGGACTACTAGTGGGTTGGTTGTCACATTCGACCCACATTTTTCTTCACAATTCAGCGTGTGGCGTTTTCCTGGTGTTTTCAAACAAAGTACTGACAAGGCTTCTATCTTCCCGAAACAAGATCTGAGTTGGGAGAGGCTTTCGATACAAGTTCGTTCTCAAGCAGTGGTATATGGCACAGTATTTGTGCCTTCGCTTTTAACGTCGGGACTTTCCTCCATTTTCTTCCCTGTAGATGGTAGTGGAAAGGCGATTTCTCTACCGTTTTGTTCCTTGAGAGCTGAGTGTTAGACACTTACACCTATATCTCCAAAGGCTTCACGCTTCCCGAACCAAGAGGTTAGCAGGAAATCCTGTTGGACGTGGCCTTGTTTCTCTGAGTTCAGTGGAAGGCGCTGCTGAGGCGAGCTCGCGTACATTTGAAGGCCCTTCCAACTTCATGACACAAGACTTTCGTGCAGAGAAACCCTCCACACAACGTGTTCCTCACCGTAGTGTACCGCGCTTTCCGTCTCTTTCCTTTTACACTACGTTGTAAAAAGGTGCTTCCATCCGTAGGGAAAGAGCTGGTCGTCGAAGGACGGCAAACCTCTAGATTTGTTCTTAGAGTTAACCATGGGTAGGCAATCCTCCTTATGCTTCCTCACATAATACATATCCATACTCATCCTTCCTCATGGAACGGCCGCACTTCCACAGCGGTGTTTTGTAGAAATAAGTGTATAGCACTTTCCTTACGCTTCCTCCGATTTACAGACACACACCTCTATAGGGGACAACTTGTGACTTGGTGGTAACATTCGACCCACATTTTTCTTCACAATTCAGCCTATGGCATTTTCCTTGCGCTTTCACGCGAAGAACTGAAAACACTTCTAGCTTCCTGAAACAAGATCTGAGGAGGGAGAAACTTTCGACACAACTTCTTTCTCAAGCAGTGGTACATGACACAGTATTTGTGCCTTCACTGCGAACGTTGGAAATTGCTTCCATCTTCGTCCCTGTAGGTGGTAGTGGAAAGACTATTTCCCTGCAGCTTTGTTTCTTGAGAGGTGAGTATAAGAACCTTCCCTTAGAGAGCAGCACATATATCTCCAAGGGCTTCTATCTTCAAGAACCAAGATGTTCGCACGAAAACCTGTTTGACGAGGCCTTCTTTCTCAGAGTTCAGTGTAAGGCTACTAGGCCTGAAGGGAGCCCACGTCCATTTGAAGACCCATCCACCTGCATGACACAGGACTTAAAGGAGAGAAACCCTCTGCACAACGTGTTCCCCGCTGTACAGGAAGGCACGTTCCACCTCTTTCCTTGCACACAATGTTTAACAAGCTGCTTCCAACCTTACGAAAAGAGATGGTAGTTGAAGGACGGCAACACTCTAGATTTGTTCTTAGAGTTAAAGAAACGAGTGTCATCTTCCTTAGGCTTGCTCACATCATCCATTTCCATACATCGTTCTTCATGTCACGACTGTAGGCACATTCGCCACGGAGAGTTAAGTCTAGACCATGTCCCTTACGCGTTCACACCCACTAGGGAAAACACTTTCATCGCACTGAAACCATAGGACAGCTGAGGGAAGCCTACTTCAGAAGAGGTTTCTCCAGCACCGTCACAGGGCCCATTCAAGATGCCTTCACCGTTTCATGCTAAAGTGCTTCTCATCCTTACGTGTATGGCTTTCCTGATGGATTTCCTTCTCACAATGAAAACCTTGACACGTTCCATCTGTTCTCTCTCCTACTCTTGAAAACACTTCCCACGGAACAAGATTCGAATGGGGACAGACATTCTACACTAAGTATGTCTGTGGGACAGGCACGGGGCACATTCCTTGCGATTTCACACTTTACATTGGAAAAGTCTACCATGTTCAGGGTGAGATGTTAGTAGAAACACGGTTTCTCTGCAGTGGTGTTTCTTCAGACTGATTAGTACTCCCTTGGTTTAGGATTCAACACATACGTTCTGTGAGTATGAATTCCTCGCGAACCCAGGTGGGAGCTCGAAGTCGCGTTTGAGATAGACTTGGTTCTCACAGATTTGTGTATGCCTTTCCTCTGCCTAACTCGCATACTTTGGAAGACGCTTCTATCTTCGTGACCCATGCATGGTGTTCGTTGAGAAAAGCCCTCCGTAAGAAGTTGTTCCGCGAGTAAGGTCGATCACGCTTCCCCTCTGCTTTCTTTCACACTTTGCCTCAAGCCGCTTCGTTTCTTAGCAGAGGAGGTGGCAGTCGAAAGACCGCACCTCCACAGCGCTGTTTTGTAGACCCAAGTGTATAGCACATTCCTTACGCTTCCTCTCATTTCCAGACATACACCTCTCTAGGAGACAACGAGTGTTTTGCTTATGCTTCTCTCTACCGAAACAAGATCTGAGTTGGGAGAAGCTTTCGACACGACTTCTTTCTCAAGCAGCGCTATATGGCCCAGTACCTGTGCCTTCGCTGTGACCGTTGGAACGTTCTTCCATCTTCTTCCCAGTAGATGGCAGTAGAAGGACTATCTCCCTCTACCGTGTTGTTCCTTGAGAGGTGAGTGTAAGGCACTGACACATATAGCTCAGAAGGCTTCATTCTTCCCGAACCAAGATGTGAGCTCGAAATCAGTTTTCACATGCCGTTGTTTCTCTGAGTTCAGCGTAAGGCTCTGCTGAGGCTAGCTCGCCTACATTTGAAGGCCTTCCAACTTCATGACAGAAGCCTTCACACTTGGTGTAAAGCCGCTTCGATCCTTAGGAAAGCAGAAGGGAGTCGAAGGACCGCTCCTCCACAGCATTGTTCTTGAAGAATTAATTGCAGAGCTCGTTGCTTATGCTTCCTCCGATTTCCATACACACACTTCTATAGGGGACAACTTGTGAGTTGGTGGTAACATTCGACCCACATTTTTCTTTACAATTCAGCCTATGGCATTTTCCTTACGCTTTCACGCAAAGAACTGAAAATGTTTCTAGCTTCCTGAAACAAGATCTGAGTAGGGAGAAACTTTCGACACAACTTCTTTCTCAAGCAGTGGTACCTGACACAGATTTGTGCCTTCACTGCGAACGTTGGAAATTGCTTCCATCTTCATCCCTGTAGGTGGTAGTGGAAAGACTATTTCCCTGCAGCTTTGTTTCTTGAGAGGTGAGTATAAGAACCTTCCCTTAGAGAGCAACATATATATCTCCAAGGGCTTCTATCTTCAAGAACCAAGATGTTTGCACGAAAACCTGTTTGACGAGGCCTTCTTTCTCAGAGTTCAGTGTAAGGCTACTAGGCCTGAAGGGAGCCCACGTCCATTTGAAGCCCCATCCACCTGCATGACACAGGACTTAAAGGAGAGAAGCTCTCTGCACAACGTGTTTCCCGATGTACAGGAATGCGCGTTCCACCTCTTTCCTTGCACACAAGGTTTAACAAGCTGCTTCCTTCCTTACTAAAAGAGATGGTAGTCGAAGGACGGCAACAAAATAGATTTGTTCTTAGAGTTAAACAAACGTATGCCATCTTCCTTAGGCTTGCTCACATCATCCATTTCCATACATTGTTCTTCATGTCATGACTGTAGGCACATTCGACACGGAGAGTTAAGTCTAGCCCATGTCCCTTGCGCCTTCACCCCCACTACGGAAAACATTTTCATCTCACTGAAACCATAGGACACCTGAGGGAAGCCTACTTCAGAAGAGGTTTCTCCAGCACCGTCACAGGGCCCTTTCAAGATGCCTTCTCCGTTGCATGCTAAAGTTCTTCTCATTCTTACGTGTATGGCTTTCCTAATGGATTTCTTTCTCACAATGAAAACCTTGACACGTTCCATCTGCTCTCTCTCCTACTCTTGAAAACACTTCTCACAGAACAAGGTTCGAATGGGGACAGACATTCTACAGTAAGTATGTCTGTGGGACAGGCACGGGGCACATTCCTTGCGATTTCACACTTACATGGGTAACGTCTACCATGTTCAGGGAAGATGTTAGTAGAAACACGGTTTCTCTGCAGTGGTGTTTCTTCAGACTGCATAGTACTCCCTTTGTTTAGGATTCAACCCATACGTTTTGTGACTATGAATTCCTCGCGAACCCAGATGGGAGCTCGAAGTCGCGTTTGAGATGGACTTGCTTCGCAGAGATTCATGTATGCCTTTCCTTTGGCGAAGTCACATACATTTGAAAACCCTTCCCTCTTCGTGACCCATGGTGTTCGTTGAGAAAAGCCCTCCATAAGAAGTTGTTCGGCGACAAAGGTATGTCTCTCTTCCTTCCCCTCCGTACTCTTTCACACTTTGCTTCAAGCCGCTTCGTTCCTTAGCAAAGCAGATGGCAGTCGAAGGACCGCACCGCCACAGCGTTGTTTCTTCGACTTAAGTGTATCACACGTCCCTTATGCTTCCTCCTATTTCCAGACACACACCTCTCTAGGGGACTACTAGTGGGTTGGTTGTCACATTCGACCCACATTTTTCTTCACAATTCAGCGTGTGGCGTTTTCCTGGTGTTTTCAAACAAAGTACTGACAAGGCTTCTATCTTCCCGAAACAAGATCTGAGTTGGGAGAGGCTTTCGATACAAGTTCGTTCTCAAGCAGTGGTATATGGCACAGTATTTGTGCCTTCGCTTTTAACGTCGGGACTTTCCTCCATTTTCTTCCCTGTAGATGGTAGTGGAAAGGCGATTTCTCTACCGTTTTGTTCCTTGAGAGCTGAGTGTTAGACACTTACACCTATATCTCCAAAGGCTTCACGCTTCCCGAACCAAGAGGTTAGCAGGAAATCCTGTTGGACGTGGCCTTGTTTCTCTGAGTCCAGTGGAAGGCGCTGCTGAGGCGAGCTCGCGTACATTTGAAGGCCCTTCCAACTTCATGACACAAGACTTTCGTGCAGAGAAACCCTCCACACAACGTGTTCCTCACCGTAGTGTACCGCGCTTTCCGTCTCTTTCCTTTTACACTACGTTGTAAAAAGGTGCTTCCATCCGTAGGGAAAGAGCTGGTCGTCGAAGGACGGCAAACCTCTAGATTTGTTCTTAGAGTTAACCATGGGTAGGCAATCCTCCTTATGCTTCCTCACATAATACATATCCATACTCATCCTTCCTCATGGAACGGCCGCACTTCCACAGCGGTGTTTTGTAGAAATAAGTGTATAGCACTTTCCTTACGCTTCCTCCGATTTACAGACACACACCTCTATAGGGGACAACTTGTGACTTGGTGGTAACATTCGACCCACATTTTTCTTCACAATTCAGCCTATGGCATTTTCCTTGCGCTTTCACGCGAAGAACTGAAAACACTTCTAGCTTCCTGAAACAAGATCTGAGGAGGGAGAAACTTTCGACACAACTTCTTTCTCAAGCAGTGGTACATGACACAGTATTTGTGCCTTCACTGCGAACGTTGGAAATTGCTTCCATCTTCGTCCCTGTAGGTGGTAGTGGAAAGACTATTTCCCTGCAGCTTTGTTTCTTGAGAGGTGAGTATAAGAACCTTCCCTTAGAGAGCAGCACATATATCTCCAAGGGCTTCTATCTTCAAGAACCAAGATGTTCGCACGAAAACCTGTTTGACGAGGCCTTCTTTCTCAGAGTTCAGTGTAAGGCTACTAGGCCTGAAGGGAGCCCACGTCCATTTGAAGACCCATCCACCTGCATGACACAGGACTTAAAGGAGAGAAACCCTCTGCACAACGTGTTCCCCGCTGTACAGGAAGGCACGTTCCACCTCTTTCCTTGCACACAATGTTTAACAAGCTGCTTCCAACCTTACGAAAAGAGATGGTAGTCGAAGGACGGCAACACTCTAGATTTGTTCTTAGAGTTAAAGAAACGAGTGCCATCTTCCTTAGGCTTGCTCACATCATCCATTTCCATACATCGTTCTTCATGTCACGACTGTAGGCACATTCGCCACGGAGAGTTAAGTCTAGACCATGTCCCTTACGCGTTCACACCCGCTAGGGAAAACACTTTCATCGCACTGAAACCATAGGACAGCTGAGGGAAGCCTACTTCAGAAGAGGTTTCTCCAGCACCGTCACAGGGCCCATTCAAGATGCCTTCACCGTTTCATGCTAAAGTGCTTCTCATCCTTACGTGTATGGCTTTCCTGATGGATTTCCTTCTCACAATGAAAACCTTGACACGTTCCATCTGTTCTCTCTCCTACTCTTGAAAACACTTCCCACGGAACAAGATTCGAATGGGGACAGACATTCTACACTAAGTATGTCTGTGGGACAGGCACGGGGCACATTCCTTGCGATTTCACACTTTACATTGGAAAAGTCTACCATGTTCAGGGTGAGATGTTAGTAGAAACACGGTTTCTCTGCAGTGGTGTTTCTTCAGACTGATTAGTACTCCCTTGGTTTAGGATTCAACACATACGTTCTGTGAGTATGAATTCCTCGCGAACCCAGGTGGGAGCTCGAAGTCGCGTTTGAGATAGACTTGGTTCTCACAGATTTGTGTATGCCTTTCCTCTGCCTAACTCGCATACTTTGGAAGACGCTTCTATCTTCGTGACCCATGCATGGTGTTCGTTGAGAAAAGCCCTCCGTAAGAAGTTGTTCCGCGAGTAAGGTCGATCACGCTTCCCCTCTGCTTTCTTTCACACTTTGCCTCAAGCCGCTTCGTTTCTTAGCAGAGGAGGTGGCAGTCGAAAGACCGCACCTCCACAGCGCTGTTTTGTAGACCCAAGTGTATAGCACATTCCTTACGCTTCCTCTCATTTCCAGACATACACCTCTCTAGGAGACAACGAGTGTTTTGCTTATGCTTCTCTCTACCGAAACAAGATCTGAGTTGGGAGAAGCTTTCGACACGACTTCTTTCTCAAGCAGCGCTATATGGCCCAGTACCTGTGCCTTCGCTGTGACCGTTGGAACGTTCTTCCATCTTCTTCCCAGTAGATGGCAGTAGAAGGACTATCTCCCTCTACCGTGTTGTTCCTTGAGAGGTGAGTGTAAGGCACTGACACATATAGCTCAGAAGGCTTCATTCTTCCCGAACCAAGATGTGAGCTCGAAATCAGTTTTCACATGCCGTTGTTTCTCTGAGTTCAGCGTAAGGCTCTGCTGAGGCTAGCTCGCCTACATTTGAAGGCCTTCCAACTTCATGACAGAAGCCTTCACACTTGGTGTAAAGCCGCTTCGATCCTTAGGAAAGCAGAAGGGAGTCGAAGGACCGCTCCTCCACAGCATTGTTCTTGAAGAATTAATTGCAGAGCTCGTTGCTTATGCTTCCTCCGATTTCCATACACACACCTCTATAGGGGACAACTTGTGAGTTGGTGATAACATTCGACCCACATTTTTCTTTACAATTCAGCCTATGGCATTTTCCTTACGCTTTCACGCAAAGAACTGAAAATGTTTCTAGCTTCCTGAAACAAGATCTGAGTAGGGAGAAACTTTCGACACAACTTCTTTCTCAAGCAGTGGTACCTGACACAGATTTGTGCCTTCACTGCGAACGTTGGAAATTGCTTCCATCTTCATCCCTGTAGGTGGTAGTGGAAAGACTATTTCCCTGCAGCTTTGTTTCTTGAGAGGTGAGTATAAGAACCTTCCCTTAGAGAGCAACACATATATCTCCAAGGGCTTCTATCTTCAAGAACCAAGATGTTCGCACGAAAACCTGTTTGACGAGGCCTTCTTTCTCAGAGTTCAGTGTAAGGCTACTAGGCCTGAAGGGAGCCCACGTCCATTTGAAGCCCCATCCACCTGCATGACACAGGACTTAAAGGAGAGAAGCTCTCTGCACAACGTGTTTCCCGATGTACAGGAATGCGCGTTCCACCTCTTTCCTTGCACACAAGGTTTAACAAGCTGCTTCCTTCCTTACTAAAAGAGATGGTAGTCGAAGGACGGCAACAAAATAGATTTGTTCTTAGAGTTAAACAAACGTATGCCATCTTCCTTAGGCTTGCTCACATCATCCATTTCCATACATTGTTCTTCATGTCATGACTGTAGGCACATTCGACACGGAGAGTTAAGTCTAGCCCATGTCCCTTGCGCCTTCACCCCCACTACGGAAAACATTTTCATCTCACTGAAACCATAGGACACCTGAGGGAAGCCTACTTCAGAAGAGGTTTCTCCAGCACCGTCACAGGGCCCTTTCAAGATGCCTTCTCCGTTTCATGCTAAAGTTCTTCTCATTCTTACGTGTATGGCTTTCCTAATGGATTTCTTTCTCACAATGAAAACCTTGACACGTTCCATCTGCTCTCTCTCCTACTCTTGAAAACACTTCTCACAGAACAAGGTTCGAATGGGGACAGACATTCTACAGTAAGTATGTCTGTGGGACAGGCACGGGGCACATTCCTTGCGATTTCACACTTACATGGGTAACGTCTACCATGTTCAGGGAAGATGTTAGTAGAAACACGGTTTCTCTGCAGTGGTGTTTCTTCAGACTGCATAGTACTCCCTTTGTTTAGGATTCAACCCATACGTTTTGTGACTATGAATTCCTCGCGAACCCAGATGGGAGCTCGAAGTCGCGTTTGAGATGGACTTGCTTCGCAGAGATTCATGTATGCCTTTCCTTTGGCGAAGTCACATACATTTGAAAACCCTTCCCTCTTCGTGACCCATGGTGTTCCTTGAGAAAAGCCCTCCATAAGAAGTTGTTCGGCGACTAAGGTATGTCTCTCTTCCTTCCCCTCCGTACTCTTTCACACTTTGCTTCAAGCCGCTTCGTTCCTTAGCAAAGCAGATGGCAGTCGAAGAACCGCACCGCCACAGCGTTGTTTCTTCGACTTAAGTGTATCACACGTCCCTTATGCTTCCTCCTATTTCCAGACACACACCTCTCTAGGGGACTACTAGTGGGTTGGTTGTCACATTCGACCCACATTTTTCTTCACAATTCAGCGTGTGGCGTTTTCCTGGTGTTTTCAAACAAAGTACTGACAAGGCTTCTATCTTCCCGAAACAAGATCTGAGTTGGGAGAGGCTTTTGATACAAGTTCGTTCTCAAGCAGTGGTATATGGCACAGTATTTGTGCCTTCGCTTTTAACGTCGGGACTTTCCTCCATTTTCTTCCCTGTAGATGGTAGTGGAAAGGCGATTTCTCTACCGTTTTGTTCCTTGAGAGCTGAGTGTTAGACACTTACACCTATATCTCCAAAGGCTTCACGCTTCCCGAACCAAGAGGTTAGCAGGAAATCCTGTTGGACGTGGCCTTGTTTCTCTGAGTTCAGTGGAAGGCGCTGCTGAGGCGAGCTCGCGTACATTTGAAGGCCCTTCCAACTTCATGACACAAGACTTTCGTGCAGAGAAACCCTCCACACAACGTGTTCCTCACCGTAGTGTACCGCGCTTTCCGTCTCTTTCCTTTTACACTACGTTGTAAAAAGGTGCTTCCATCCGTAGGGAAAGAGCTGGTCGTCGAAGGACGGCAAACCTCTAGATTTGTTCTTAGAGTTAACCATGGGTAGGCAATCCTCCTTATGCTTCCTCACATAATACATATCCATACTCATCCTTCCTCATGGAACGGCCGCACTTCCACAGCGGTGTTTTGTAGAAATAAGTGTATAGCACTTTCCTTACGCTTCCTCCGATTTACAGACACACACCTCTATAGGGGACAACTTGTGACTTGGTGGTAACATTCGACCCACATTTTTCTTCACAATTCAGCCTATGGCATTTTCCTTGCGCTTTCACGCGAAGAACTGAAAACACTTCTAGCTTCCTGAAACAAGATCTGAGGAGGGAGAAACTTTCGACACAACTTCTTTCTCAAGCAGTGGTACATGACACAGTATTTGTGCCTTCACTGCGAACGTTGGAAATTGCTTCCATCTTCGTCCCTGTAGGTGGTAGTGGAAAGACTATTTCCCTGCAGCTTTGTTTCTTGAGAGGTGAGTATAAGAACCTTCCCTTAGAGAGCAGCACATATATCTCCAAGGGCTTCTATCTTCAAGAACCAAGATGTTCGCACGAAAACCTGTTTGACGAGGCCTTCTTTCTCAGAGTTCAGTGTAAGGCTACTAGGCCTGAAGGGAGCCCACGTCCATTTGAAGACCCATCCACCTGCATGACACAGGACTTAAAGGAGAGAAACCCTCTGCACAACGTGTTCCCCGCTGTACAGGAAGGCACGTTCCACCTCTTTCCTTGCACACAATGTTTAACAAGCTGCTTCCAACCTTACGAAAAGAGATGGTAGTCGAAGGACGGCAACACTCTAGATTTGTTCTTAGAGTTAAAGAAACGAGTGCCATCTTCCTTAGGCTTGCTCACATCATCCATTTCCATACATCGTTCTTCATGTCACGACTGTAGGCACATTCGCCACGGAGAGTTAAGTCTAGACCATGTCCCTTACGCGTTCACACCCGCTAGGGAAAACACTTTCATCGCACTGAAACCATAGGACAGCTGAGGGAAGCCTACTTCAGAAGAGGTTTCTCCAGCACCGTCACAGGGCCCATTCAAGATGCCTTCACCGTTTCATGCTAAAGTGCTTCTCATCCTTACGTGTATGGCTTTCCTGATGGATTTCCTTCTCACAATGAAAACCTTGACACGTTCCATCTGTTCTCTCTCCTACTCTTGAAAACACTTCCCACGGAACAAGATTCGAATGGGGACAGACATTCTACACTAAGTATGTCTGTGGGACAGGCACGGGGCACATTCCTTGCGATTTCACACTTTACATTGGAAAAGTCTACCATGTTCAGGGTGAGATGTTAGTAGAAACACGGTTTCTCTGCAGTGGTGTTTCTTCAGACTGATTAGTACTCCCTTGGTTTAGGATTCAACACATACGTTCTGTGAGTATGAATTCCTCGCGAACCCAGGTGGGAGCTCGAAGTCGCGTTTGAGATAGACTTGGTTCTCACAGATTTGTGTATGCCTTTCCTCTGCCTAACTCGCATACTTTGGAAGACGCTTCTATCTTCGTGACCCATGCATGGTGTTCGTTGAGAAAAGCCCTCCGTAAGAAGTTGTTCCGCGAGTAAGGTCGATCACGCTTCCCCTCTGCTTTCTTTCACACTTTGCCTCAAGCCGCTTCGTTTCTTAGCAGAGGAGGTGGCAGTCGAAAGACCGCACCTCCACAGCGCTGTTTTGTAGACCCAAGTGTATAGCACATTCCTTACGCTTCCTCTCATTTCCAGACATACACCTCTCTAGGAGACAACGAGTGTTTTGCTTATGCTTCTCTCTACCGAAACAAGATCTGAGTTGGGAGAAGCTTTCGACACGACTTCTTTCTCAAGCAGCGCTATATGGCCCAGTACCTGTGCCTTCGCTGTGACCGTTGGAACGTTCTTCCATCTTCTTCCCAGTAGATGGCAGTAGAAGGACTATCTCCCTCTACCGTGTTGTTCCTTGAGAGGTGAGTGTAAGGCACTGACACATATAGCTCAGAAGGCTTCATTCTTCCCGAACCAAGATGTGAGCTCGAAATCAGTTTTCACATGCCGTTGTTTCTCTGAGTTCAGCGTAAGGCTCTGCTGAGGCTAGCTCGCCTACATTTGAAGGCCTTCCAACTTCATGACAGAAGCCTTCACACTTGGTGTAAAGCCGCTTCGATCCTTAGGAAAGCAGAAGGGAGTCGAAGGACCGCTCCTCCACAGCATTGTTCTTGAAGAATTAATTGCAGAGCTCGTTGCTTATGCTTCCTCCGATTTCCATACACACACCTCTATAGGGGACAACTTGTGAGTTGGTGATAACATTCGACCCACATTTTTCTTTACAATTCAGCCTATGGCATTTTCCTTACGCTTTCACGCAAAGAACTGAAAATGTTTCTAGCTTCCTGAAACAAGATCTGAGTAGGGAGAAACTTTCGACACAACTTCTTTCTCAAGCAGTGGTACCTGACACAGATTTGTGCCTTCACTGCGAACGTTGGAAATTGCTTCCATCTTCATCCCTGTAGGTGGTAGTGGAAAGACTATTTCCCTGCAGCTTTGTTTCTTGAGAGGTGAGTATAAGAACCTTCCCTTAGAGAGCAACACATATATCTCCAAGGGCTTCTATCTTCAAGAACCAAGATGTTCGCACGAAAACCTGTTTGACGAGGCCTTCTTTCTCAGAGTTCAGTGTAAGGCTACTAGGCCTGAAGGGAGCCCACGTCCATTTGAAGCCCCATCCACCTGCATGACACAGGACTTAAAGGAGAGAAGCTCTCTGCACAACGTGTTTCCCGATGTACAGGAATGCGCGTTCCACCTCTTTCCTTGCACACAAGGTTTAACAAGCTGCTTCCTTCCTTACTAAAAGAGATGGTAGTCGAAGGACGGCAACAAAATAGATTTGTTCTTAGAGTTAAACAAACGTATGCCATCTTCCTTAGGCTTGCTCACATCATCCATTTCCATACATTGTTCTTCATGTCATGACTGTAGGCACATTCGACACGGAGAGTTAAGTCTAGCCCATGTCCCTTGCGCCTTCACCCCCACTACGGAAAACATTTTCATCTCACTGAAACCATAGGACACCTGAGGGAAGCCTACTTCAGAAGAGGTTTCTCCAGCACCGTCACAGGGCCCTTTCAAGATGCCTTCTCCGTTTCATGCTAAAGTTCTTCTCATTCTTACGTGTATGGCTTTCCTAATGGATTTCTTTCTCACAATGAAAACCTTGACACGTTCCATCTGCTCTCTCTCCTACTCTTGAAAACACTTCTCACAGAACAAGGTTCGAATGGGGACAGACATTCTACAGTAAGTATGTCTGTGGGACAGGCACGGGGCACATTCCTTGCGATTTCACACTTACATGGGTAACGTCTACCATGTTCAGGGAAGATGTTAGTAGAAACACGGTTTCTCTGCAGTGGTGTTTCTTCAGACTGCATAGTACTCCCTTTGTTTAGGATTCAACCCATACGTTTTGTGACTATGAATTCCTCGCGAACCCAGATGGGAGCTCGAAGTCGCGTTTGAGATGGACTTGCTTCGCAGAGATTCATGTATGCCTTTCCTTTGGCGAAGTCACATACATTTGAAAACCCTTCCCTCTTCGTGACCCATGGTGTTCCTTGAGAAAAGCCCTCCATAAGAAGTTGTTCGGCGACTAAGGTATGTCTCTCTTCCTTCCCCTCCGTACTCTTTCACACTTTGCTTCAAGCCGCTTCGTTCCTTAGCAAAGCAGATGGCAGTCGAAGAACCGCACCGCCACAGCGTTGTTTCTTCGACTTAAGTGTATCACACGTCCCTTATGCTTCCTCCTATTTCCAGACACACACCTCTCTAGGGGACTACTAGTGGGTTGGTTGTCACATTCGACCCACATTTTTCTTCACAATTCAGCGTGTGGCGTTTTCCTGGTGTTTTCAAACAAAGTACTGACAAGGCTTCTATCTTCCCGAAACAAGATCTGAGTTGGGAGAGGCTTTCGATACAAGTTCGTTCTCAAGCAGTGGTATATGGCACAGTATTTGTGCCTTCGCTTTTAACGTCGGGACTTTCCTCCATTTTCTTCCCTGTAGATGGTAGTGGAAAGGCGATTTCTCTACCGTTTTGTTCCTTGAGAGCTGAGTGTTAGACACTTACACCTATATCTCCAAAGGCTTCACGCTTCCCGAACCAAGAGGTTAGCAGGAAATCCTGTTGGACGTGGCCTTGTTTCTCTGAGTTCAGTGGAAGGCGCTGCTGAGGCGAGCTCGCGTACATTTGAAGGCCCTTCCAACTTCATGACACAAGACTTTCGTGCAGAGAAACCCTCCACACAACGTGTTCCTCACCGTAGTGTACCGCGCTTTCCGTCTCTTTCCTTTTACACTACGTTGTAAAAAGGTGCTTCCATCCGTAGGGAAAGAGCTGGTCGTCGAAGGACGGCAAACCTCTAGATTTGTTCTTAGAGTTAACCATGGGTAGGCAATCCTCCTTATGCTTCCTCACATAATACATATCCATACTCATCCTTCCTCATGGAACGGCCGCACTTCCACAGCGGTGTTTTGTAGAAATAAGTGTATAGCACTTTCCTTACGCTTCCTCCGATTTACAGACACACACCTCTATAGGGGACAACTTGTGACTTGGTGGTAACATTCGACCCACATTTTTCTTCACAATTCAGCCTATGGCATTTTCCTTGCGCTTTCACGCGAAGAACTGAAAACACTTCTAGCTTCCTGAAACAAGATCTGAGGAGGGAGAAACTTTCGACACAACTTCTTTCTCAAGCAGTGGTACATGACACAGTATTTGTGCCTTCACTGCGAACGTTGGAAATTGCTTCCATCTTCGTCCCTGTAGGTGGTAGTGGAAAGACTATTTCCCTGCAGCTTTGTTTCTTGAGAGGTGAGTATAAGAACCTTCCCTTAGAGAGCAGCACATATATCTCCAAGGGCTTCTATCTTCAAGAACCAAGATGTTCGCACGAAAACCTGTTTGACGAGGCCTTCTTTCTCAGAGTTCAGTGTAAGGCTACTAGGCCTGAAGGGAGCCCACGTCCATTTGAAGACCCATCCACCTGCATGACACAGGACTTAAAGGAGAGAAACCCTCTGCACAACGTGTTCCCCGCTGTACAGGAAGGCACGTTCCACCTCTTTCCTTGCACACAATGTTTAACAAGCTGCTTCCAACCTTACGAAAAGAGATGGTAGTCGAAGGACGGCAACACTCTAGATTTGTTCTTAGAGTTAAAGAAACGAGTGCCATCTTCCTTAGGCTTGCTCACATCATCCATTTCCATACATCGTTCTTCATGTCACGACTGTAGGCACATTCGCCACGGAGAGTTAAGTCTAGACCATGTCCCTTACGCGTTCACACCCGCTAGGGAAAACACTTTCATCGCACTGAAACCATAGGACAGCTGAGGGAAGCCTACTTCAGAAGAGGTTTCTCCAGCACCGTCACAGGGCCCATTCAAGATGCCTTCACCGTTTCATGCTAAAGTGCTTCTCATCCTTACGTGTATGGCTTTCCTGATGGATTTCCTTCTCACAATGAAAACCTTGACACGTTCCATCTGTTCTCTCTCCTACTCTTGAAAACAATTCCCACGGAACAAGATTCGAATGGGGACAGACATTCTACACTAAGTATGTCTGTGGGACAGGCACGGGGCACATTCCTTGCGATTTCACACTTTACATTGGAAAAGTCTACCATGTTCAGGGTGAGATGTTAGTAGAAACACGGTTTCTCTGCAGTGGTGTTTCTTCAGACTGATTAGTACTCCCTTGGTTTAGGATTCAACACATACGTTCTGTGAGTATGAATTCCTCGCGAACCCAGGTGGGAGCTCGAAGTCGCGTTTGAGATAGACTTGGTTCTCACAGATTTGTGTATGCCTTTCCTCTGCCTAACTCGCATACTTTGGAAGACGCTTCTATCTTCGTGACCCATGCATGGTGTTCGTTGAGAAAAGCCCTCCGTAAGAAGTTGTTCCGCGAGTAAGGTCGATCACGCTTCCCCTCTGCTTTCTTTCACACTTTGCCTCAAGCCGCTTCGTTTCTTAGCAGAGGAGGTGGCAGTCGAAAGACCGCACCTCCACAGCGCTGTTTTGTAGACCCAAGTGTATAGCACATTCCTTACGCTTCCTCTCATTTCCAGACATACACCTCTCTAGGAGACAACGAGTGTTTTGCTTATGCTTCTCTCTACCGAAACAAGATCTGAGTTGGGAGAAGCTTTCGACACCACTTCTTTCTCAAGCAGCGCTATATGGCCCAGTACCTGTGCCTTCGCTGTGACCGTTGGAACGTTCTTCCATCTTCTTCCCAGTAGATGGCAGTAGAAGGACTATCTCCCTCTACCGTGTTGTTCCTTGAGAGGTGAGTGTAAGGCACTGACACATATAGCTCAGAAGGCTTCATTCTTCCCGAACCAAGATGTGAGCTCGAAATCAGTTTTCACATGCCGTTGTTTCTCTGAGTTCAGCGTAAGGCTCTGCTGAGGCTAGCTCGCCTGCATTTGAAGGCCTTCCAACTTCATGACAGAAGCCTTCACACTTGGTGTAAAGCCGCTTCGATCCTTAGGAAAGCAGAAGGGAGTCGAAGGACCGCTCCTCCACAGCATTGTTCTTGAAGAATTAATTGCAGAGCTCGTTGCTTATGCTTCCTCCGATTTCCATACACACACCTCTATAGGGGACAACTTGTGAGTTGGTGATAACATTCGACCCACATTTTTCTTTACAATTCAGCCTATGGCATTTTCCTTACGCTTTCACGCAAAGAACTGAAAATGTTTCTAGCTTCCTGAAACAAGATCTGAGTAGGGAGAAACTTTCGACACAACTTCTTTCTCAAGCAGTGGTACCTGACACAGATTTGTGCCTTCACTGCGAACGTTGGAAATTGCTTCCATCTTCATCCCTGTAGGTGGTAGTGGAAAGACTATTTCCCTGCAGCTTTGTTTCTTGAGAGGTGAGTATAAGAACCTTCCCTTAGAGAGCAACACATATATCTCCAAGGGCTTCTATCTTCAAGAACCAAGATGTTCGCACGAAAACCTGTTTGACGAGGCCTTCTTTCTCAGAGTTCAGTGTAAGGCTACTAGGCCTGAAGGGAGCCCACGTCCATTTGAAGCCCCATCCACCTGCATGACACAGGACTTAAAGGAGAGAAGCTCTCTGCACAACGTGTTTCCCGATGTACAGGAATGCGCGTTCCACCTCTTTCCTTGCACACAAGGTTTAACAAGCTGCTTCCTTCCTTACTAAAAGAGATGGTAGTCGAAGGACGGCAACAAAATAGATTTGTTCTTAGAGTTAAACAAACGTATGCCATCTTCCTTAGGCTTGCTCACATCATCCATTTCCATACATTGTTCTTCATGTCATGACTGTAGGCACATTCGACACGGAGAGTTAAGTCTAGCCCATGTCCCTTGCGCCTTCACCCCCACTACGGAAAACATTTTCATCTCACTGAAACCATAGGACACCTGAGGGAAGCCTACTTCAGAAGAGGTTTCTCCAGCACCGTCACAGGGCCCTTTCAAGATGCCTTCTCCGTTTCATGCTAAAGTTCTTCTCATTCTTACGTGTATGGCTTTCCTAATGGATTTCTTTCTCACAATGAAAACCTTGACACGTTCCATCTGCTCTCTCTCCTACTCTTGAAAACACTTCTCAGAGAACAAGGTTCGAATGGGGACAGACATTCTACAGTAAGTATGTCTGTGGGACAGGCACGGGGCACATTCCTTGCGATTTCACACTTACATGGGTAACGTCTACCATGTTCAGGGAAGATGTTAGTAGAAACACGGTTTCTCTGCAGTGGTGTTTCTTCAGACTGCATAGTACTCCCTTTGCTTAGGATTCAACCCATACGTTTTGTGACTATGAATTCCTCGCGAACCCAGATGGGAGCTCGAAGTCGCGTTTGAGATGGACTTGCTTCGCAGAGATTCATGTATGCCTTTCCTTTGGCGAAGTCACATACATTTGAAAACCCTTCCCTCTTCGTGACCCATGGTGTTCGTTGAGAAAAGCCCTCCATAAGAAGTTGTTCGGCGACTAAGGTATGTCTCTCTTCCTTCCCCTCCGTACTCTTTCACACTTTGCTTCAAGCCGCTTCGTTCCTTAGCAAAGCAGATGGCAGTCGAAGGACCGCACCGCCACAGCGTTGTTTCTTCGACTTAAGTGTATCACACGTCCCTTATGCTTCCTCCTATTTCCAGACACACACCTCTCTAGGGGACTACTAGTGGGTTGGTTGTCACATTCGACCCACATTTTTCTTCACAATTCAGCGTGTGGCGTTTTCCTGGTGTTTTCAAACAAAGTACTGACAAGGCTTCTATCTTCCCGAAACAAGATCTGAGTTGGGAGAGGCTTTCGATACAAGTTCGTTCTCAAGCAGTGGTATATGGCACAGTATTTGTGCCTTCGCTTTTAACGTCGGGACTTTCCTCCATTTTCTTCCCTGTAGATGGTAGTGGAAAGGCGATTTCTCTACCGTTTTGTTCCTTGAGAGCTGAGTGTTAGACACTTACACCTATATCTCCAAAGGCTTCACGCTTCCCGAACCAAGAGGTTAGCAGGAAATCCTGTTGGACGTGGCCTTGTTTCTCTGAGTTCAGTGGAAGGCGCTGCTGAGGCGAGCTCGCGTACATTTGAAGGCCCTTCCAACTTCATGACACAAGACTTTCGTGCAGAGAAACCCTCCACACAACGTGTTCCTCACCGTAGTGTACCGCGCTTTCCGTCTCTTTCCTTTTACACTACGTTGTAAAAAGGTGCTTCCATCCGTAGGGAAAGAGCTGGTCGTCGAAGGACGGCAAACCTCTAGATTTGTTCTTAGAGTTAACCATGGGTAGGCAATCCTCCTTATGCTTCCTCACATAATACATATCCATACTGATCCTTCCTCATGGAACGGCCGCAATTTCACAGCGTTGTTTTGTAGAAATAAGTGTATAGCACTTTCCTTACGCTTCCTCGAATTTACAGACACACACCTCTATAGGGGACAACTTGTGACTTGGTGGTAACATTCGACCCACATTTTTCTTCACAATTCAGCCTATGGCATTATCCTTGCCCTTTCACGCGAAGAACTGAAAACACTTCTAGCTTCCTGAAACAAGATCTGAGTAGGGAGAAACTTTCGACACAACTTCTTTCTCAAGCAGGGGTACATGACACAGTATTTGTGCCTTCACTGCGAACGTTGGAAATTGCTTCCATCTTCGTCCCTGTAGGTGGTAGTGGAAAGATCATTTCCCTGCAGCTTTGTTTCTTGAGAGGTGAGTATAAGAACCCTCCCTTAGAGAGCAGCACATATATCTCCAAGGGCTTCTATCTTCAAGAACCAAGATGTTCGCACGAAAACCTGTTTGACGAGGCCTTCTTTCTCAGAGTTCAGTGTAAGGCTACTAGGCCTGAAGGGAGCCCACGTCCATTTGAAGACCCATCCACCTGCATGACACAGGACTTAAAGGAGAGAAACCCTCTGCACAACGTGTTCCCCGCTGTACAGGAAGGCACGTTCCACCTCTTTCCTTGCACACAAGGTTTAACAAGCTGCTTCCTACCTTACGAAAAGAGATGGTAGTCGAAGGACGGCAACAATATAGATTTGTTCTTAGAGTTAAACAAACGTATGCCATCTTCCTTAGGCTTGCTCACATCCTCCATTTCCATACATCGTTCTTCATGTCACGACTGTAGGCACATTCGACACGGAGAGTTAAGTCTACTCCATGTCCCTTACGCCTTCACACCCACTAGGGAAAACACTTTCATCTCACTGAAACCGTTGCACAGCTGAGGGAAGCCTACCTCAGAAGAGGTTTCTCCAGCACCGTCACAGGGCCCATTCAAGATGCCTTCACCGTTTCATGCTAAAGTGCTTCTCATCCTTACGTGTGTGGCTTTCCTGATGGATTTCCTTCTCACAATGAAAACCTTGACACGTTCCATCTGCTCTCTCTCCTACTCTTGAAAACACTTCCCACAGAACAAGATTCGAATGGGGACAGAGATTCTACAGTAAGTATGTCTGTGGGACAGGCACGGGGCACATTCCTTGCGATTTCACACTTTGCATTGGAAAAGTCCACCATGTCCAGGGTGAGATGCTAGTAGAAACCCGGTGTCTCTGCAGTGGTGTTTCTTCCGACTGAATAGTACTCCCTTTGTTTAGGATTCAACACATACGTTTTGTGACTGTGAATTCCTCGCGAACCCAGATGGGAGCTCGAAGTCGCGTTTGAGATAGACTTGGTTCGCAGAGATTCGTGTATGCCTTTCCTCTGCCTAACTCGCATACTTTGGAAGACGCTTCTATCTTCGTGACCCATGCATGGTGTTCTTTGAGAGAAGCCCTCCATAAGATGTTGTTCCGCGAGTAAGGTAGATCACGCTTCCCCTCTGCTTTCTTTCACACTTTGCATCAAGCCGCTTCGTTTCTTAGCAGCGGAGGTGGCAGTCGAAGGACCGCACCTCCACAGCGTTGATTTGTAGAACTAAGTGTATAGCACGTTCCTTACGCTTCCTCCCATTTCCAGACACACACCTCTATAGGGGACAACTTGTGACTTGGTGGTAACATTCGACCCACATTTTTCTTCACTCTTCAGCCTATGGCATTTTCCTTACGCTTTCAGGCGAAAAACTGAAAATGCTTCTAGCTTCCTGAAACAAGATCTGAGTAGGGAGAAACGTTCGACACAACTTCTTTCTCAAGCTGTGGTACATGACACAGTATTTGTGCCTTCACTGCGAACGTTGGAAATTGCTTCCATATTCTTCCCTGTAGGCGGTAGTGGAAAGACTATTTCCCTGCAGTTTTGTTTCTTGAGAGGTGAGTATAAGAACCTTCCCTTAGAGAGCAACACATATATCTCCAAGGGCTTCTATCTTCAAGATCCAAGATGTTCGCACGACAGCCTGTTTGACGTGGCCTTGTTTCTCAGAGTTCAGTGTAAGGCTACTAGGCCTGAGGCGAGCCCACGTCCATTTGAAGACCCATCCACCCGCATGACACAGGACTTAAAGGAGAAAACCCTCCGCACACCGTGTTACCCGCTGTACAGGATCGCGGGTTCCAACTATTTTCTTGCACACAAGGTTTAACAAGCTGCTTCCAAACTTACGAAAAGAGATGGTAGTCGAAGGACGGCAACAAAATAGATTTGTTCTTAGAGTTAAACAAACGTATGCCATCTTCCTTAGGCTTGCTCACATCATCCATTTCCATACATCGTTCTTCATGTCATGACTGTAGGCACATTCGACACGGAGAGTTAAGTCTAGCCCATGTCCGTTACGCCTTCACACCCACTACGGAAAACATTTTCATCTCACTGAAACCATAGGACACCTGAGGGAAGCCTACTTCAGAAGAGGTTTCTCCAGCACCGTCACAGGGCCCTTTCAAGATGCCTTCTCCGTTTCATGCTAAAGTTCTTCTCATTCTTAACGTGTATGGCTTTCCTAATGGATTTCTTTCTCACAATGAAAACCTTGACACGTTCCATCTGCTCTCTCTCCTACTCTTGAAAACACTTCTCACAGAACAAGGTTCGAATGGGGACAGACATTCTACAGTAAGTATGTCTGTGGGACAGGCACGGGGCACATTCCTTGCGATTTCACACTTACATGGGTAACGTCTACCATGTTCAGGGAAGATGTTAGTAGAAACACGGTTTCTCTGCAGTGGTGTTTCTTCAGACTGCATAGTACTCCCTTTGCTTAGGATTCAACCCATACGTTTTGTGACTATGAATTCCTCGCGAACCCAGATGGGAGCTCGAAGTCGCGTTTGAGATGGACTTGCTTCGCAGAGATTCATGTATGCCTTTCCTTTGGCGAAGTCACATACATTTGAAAACCCTTCCCTCTTCGTGACCCATGGTGTTCGTTGAGAAAAGCCCTCCATAAGAAGTTGTTCGGCGACTAAGGTATGTCTCTCTTCCTTCCCCTCCGTACTCTTTCACACTTTGCTCCAAGCCGCTTCGTTCCTTAGCAAAGCAGATGGCAGTCGAAGGACCGCACCGCCACAGCGTTGTTTCTTCGACTTAAGTGTATCACACGTCCCTTATGCTTCCTCCTATTTCCAGACACACACCTCTCTAGGGGACTACTAGTGGGTTGGTTGTCACATTCGACCCACATTTTTCTTCACAATTCAGCGTGTGGCGTTTTCCTGGTGTTTTCAAACAAAGTACTGACAAGGCTTCTATCTTCCCGAAACAAGATCTGAGTTGGGAGAGGCTTTCGATACAAGTTCGTTCTCAAGCAGTGGTATATGGCACAGTATTTGTGCCTTCGCTTTTAACGTCGGGACTTTCCTCCATTTTCTTCCCTGTAGATGGTAGTGGAAAGGCGATTTCTCTACCGTTTTGTTCCTTGAGAGCTGAGTGTTAGACACTTACACCTATATCTCCAAAGGCTTCACGCTTCCCGAACCAAGAGGTTAGCAGGAAATCCTGTTGGACGTGGCCTTGTTTCTCTGAGTTCAGTGGAAGGCGCTGCTGAGGCGAGCTCGCGTACATTTGAAGGCCCTTCCAACTTCATGACACAAGACTTTCGTGCAGAGAAACCCTCCACACAACGTGTTCCTCACCGTAGTGTACCGCGCTTTCCGTCTCTTTCCTTTTGCACTACGTTGTAAAAAGGTGCTTCCATGTGTAGGGAAAGAGCTGGTCATCGACGGACGGCAAACCTCTAGATTTGTTCTTAGAGTTAACCATGGGAAGGCAATCCTCCTTATGCTTCCTCACATAATACATATCCATACTCATCCTTTTTCATGGAACGACCGCACTTCCACAGCAGTGTTTTGTAGAAATAAGTGTATAGCACTTTCCTTACGCTTCCTCCGATTTACAGACACACACCTCTATAGGGGACAACTTGTGACTTGGTGGTAACATTCGACCCATATTTTTCTTCACAATTCAGCCTATGGCATTTTCCTTGCGCTTTCACGCCAAGAACTGAAAACACTTCTAGCTTCCTGAAACAAGATCTGAGTAGGGAGAAACTTTCGACACAACTTCTTTCTCAAGCAGTGGTACATGACACAGTATTTGTGCCTTCACTGCGAACGTTGGAAATTGCTTCCATCTTCGTCCCTGTAGGTGGTAGTGGAAAGACTATTTCCCTGCAGCTTTGTTTCTTGAGAGGTGAGTATAAGAACCTTCCCTTAGAGAGCAGCACATATATCTCCAAGGGCTTCTATCTTCAAGAACCAAGATGTTCGCACGAAAACCTGTTTGACGAGGCCTTCTTTCTCAGAGTTCAGTGTAAGGCTACTAGGCCTGAAGGGAGCCCACGTCCATTTGAAGACCCATCCACCTGCATGACACAGGACTTAAAGGAGAGAAACCCTCTGCACAACGTGTTCCCCGCTGTACAGGAAGGCACGTTCCACCTCTTTCCTTGCACACAATGTTTAACAAGCTGCTTCCAACCTTACGAAAAGAGATGGTAGTTGAAGGACGGCAACACTCTAGATTTGTTCTTAGAGTTAAAGAAACGAGTGTCATCTTCCTTAGGCTTGCTCACATCATCCATTTCCATACATCGTTCTTCATGTCACGACTGTAGGCACATTCGCCACGGAGAGTTAAGTCTAGACCATGTCCCTTACGCGTTCACACCCACTAGGGAAAACACTTTCATCGCACTGAAACCATAGGACAGCTGAGGGAAGCCTACTTCAGAAGAGGTTTCTCCAGCACCGTCACAGGGCCCATTCAAGATGCCTTCACCGTTTCATGCTAAAGTGCTTCTCATCCTTACGTGTATGGCTTTCCTGATGGATTTCCTTCTCACAATGAAAACCTTGACACGTTCCATCTGTTCTCTCTCCTACTCTTGAAAACACTTCCCACGGAACAAGATTCGAATGGGGACAGACATTCTACACTAAGTATGTCTGTGGGACAGGCACGGGGCACATTCCTTGCGATTTCACACTTTACATTGGAAAAGTCTACCATGTTCAGGGTGAGATGTTAGTAGAAACACGGTTTCTCTGCAGTGGTGTTTCTTCAGACTGATTAGTACTCCCTTGGTTTAGGATTCAACACATACGTTCTGTGAGTATGAATTCCTCGCGAACCCAGGTGGGAGCTCGAAGTCGCGTTTGAGATAGACTTGGTTCTCACAGATTTGTGTATGCCTTTCCTCTGCCTAACTCGCATACTTTGGAAGACGCTTCTATCTTCGTGACCCATGCATGGTGTTCGTTGAGAAAAGCCCTCCGTAAGAAGTTGTTCCGCGAGTAAGGTCGATCACGCTTCCCCTCTGCTTTCTTTCACACTTTGCCTCAAGCCGCTTCGTTTCTTAGCAGAGGAGGTGGCAGTCGAAAGACCGCACCTCCACAGCGCTGTTTTGTAGACCCAAGTGTATAGCACATTCCTTACGCTTCCTCTCATTTCCAGACATACACCTCTCTAGGAGACAACGAGTGTTTTGCTTATGCTTCTCTCTACCGAAACAAGATCTGAGTTGGGAGAAGCTTTCGACACGACTTCTTTCTCAAGCAGCGCTATATGGCCCAGTACCTGTGCCTTCGCTGTGACCGTTGGAACGTTCTTCCATCTTCTTCCCAGTAGATGGCAGTAGAAGGACTATCTCCCTCTACCGTGTTGTTCCTTGAGAGGTGAGTGTAAGGCACTGACACATATAGCTCAGAAGGCTTCATTCTTCCCGAACCAAGATGTGAGCTCGAAATCAGTTTTCACATGCCGTTGTTTCTCTGAGTTCAGCGTAAGGCTCTGCTGAGGCTAGCTCGCCTACATTTGAAGGCCTTCCAACTTCATGACAGAAGCCTTCACACTTGGTGTAAAGCCGCTTCGATCCTTAGGAAAGCAGAAGGGAGTCGAAGGACCGCTCCTCCACAGCATTGTTCTTGAAGAATTAATTGCAGAGCTCGTTGCTTATGCTTCCTCCGATTTCCATACACACACTTCTATAGGGGACAACTTGTGAGTTGGTGGTAACATTCGACCCACATTTTTCTTTACAATTCAGCCTATGGCATTTTCCTTACGCTTTCACGCAAAGAACTGAAAATGTTTCTAGCTTCCTGAAACAAGATCTGAGTAGGGAGAAACTTTCGACACAACTTCTTTCTCAAGCAGTGGTACCTGACACAGATTTGTGCCTTCACTGCGAACGTTGGAAATTGCTTCCATCTTCATCCCTGTAGGTGGTAGTGGAAAGACTATTTCCCTGCAGCTTTGTTTCTTGAGAGGTGAGTATAAGAACCTTCCCTTAGAGAGCAACATATATATCTCCAAGGGCTTCTATCTTCAAGAACCAAGATGTTTGCACGAAAACCTGTTTGACGAGGCCTTCTTTCTCAGAGTTCAGTGTAAGGCTACTAGGCCTGAAGGGAGCCCACGTCCATTTGAAGCCCCATCCACCTGCATGACACAGGACTTAAAGGAGAGAAGCTCTCTGCACAACGTGTTTCCCGATGTACAGGAATGCGCGTTCCACCTCTTTCCTTGCACACAAGGTTTAACAAGCTGCTTCCTTCCTTACTAAAAGAGATGGTAGTCGAAGGACGGCAACGAAATAGATTTGTTCTTAGAGTTAAACAAACGTATGCCATCTTCCTTAGGCTTGCTCACATCATCCATTTCCATACATTGTTCTTCATGTCATGACTGTAGGCACATTCGACACGGAGAGTTAAGTCTAGCCCATGTCCCTTGCGCCTTCACCCCCACTACGGAAAACATTTTCATCTCACTGAAACCATAGGACACCTGAGGGAAGCCTACTTCAGAAGAGGTTTCTCCAGCACCGTCACAGGGCCCTTTCAAGATGCCTTCTCCGTTTCATGCTAAAGTTCTTCTCATTCTTACGTGTATGGCTTTCCTAATGGATTTCTTTCTCACAATGAAAACCTTGACACGTTCCATCTGCTCTCTCTCCTACTCTTGAAAACACTTCTCACAGAACAAGGTTCGAATGGGGACAGACATTCTACAGTAAGTATGTCTGTGGGACAGGCACGGGGCACATTCCTTGCGATTTCACACTTACATGGGTAACGTCTACCATGTTCAGGGAAGATGTTAGTAGAAACACGGTTTCTCTGCAGTGGTGTTTCTTCAGACTGCATAGTACTCCCTTTGTTTAGGATTCAACCCATACGTTTTGTGACTATGAATTCCTCGCGAACCCAGATGGGAGCTCGAAGTCGCGTTTGAGATGGACTTGCTTCGCAGAGATTCATGTATGCCTTTCCTTTGGCGAAGTCACATACATTTGAAAACCCTTCCCTCTTCGTGACCCATGGTGTTCCTTGAGAAAAGCCCTCCATAAGAAGTTGTTCGGCGACTAAGGTATGTCTCTCTTCCTTCCCCTCCGTACTCTTTCACACTTTGCTTCAAGCCGCTTCGTTCCTTAGCAAAGCAGATGGCAGTCGAAGGACCGCACCGCCACAGCGTTGTTTCTTCGACTTAAGTGTATCACACGTCCCTTATGCTTCCTCCTATTTCCAGACACACACCTCTCTAGGGGACTACTAGTGGGTTGGTTGTCACATTCGACCCACATTTTTCTTCACAATTCAGCGTGTGGCGTTTTCCTGGTGTTTTCAAACAAAGTACTGACAAGGCTTCTATCTTCCCGAAACAAGATCTGAGTTGGGAGAGGCTTTCGATACAAGTTCGTTCTCAAGCAGTGGTATATGGCACAGTATTTGTGCCTTCGCTTTTAACGTCGGGACTTTCCTCCATTTTCTTCCCTGTAGATGGTAGTGGAAAGGCGATTTCTCTACCGTTTTGTTCCTTGAGAGCTGAGTGTTAGACACTTACACCTATATCTCCAAAGGCTTCACGCTTCCCGAACCAAGAGGTTAGCAGGAAATCCTGTTGGACGTGGCCTTGTTTCTCTGAGTTCAGTGGAAGGCGCTGCTGAGGCGAGCTCGCGTACATTTGAAGGCCCTTCCAACTTCATGACACAAGACTTTCGTGCAGAGAAACCCTCCACACAACGTGTTCCTCACCGTAGTGTACCGCGCTTTCCGTCTCTTTCCTTTTACACTACGTTGTAAAAAGGTGCTTCCATCCGTAGGGAAAGAGCTGGTCGTCGAAGGACGGCAAACCTCTAGATTTGTTCTTAGAGTTAACCATGGGTAGGCAATCCTCCTTATGCTTCCTCACATAATACATATCCATACTGATCCTTCCTCATGGAACGGCCGCAATTTCACAGCGTTGTTTTGTAGAAATAAGTGTATAGCACTTTCCTTACGCTTCCTCGAATTTACAGACACACACCTCTATAGGGGACAACTTGTGACTTGGTGGTAACATTCGACCCACATTTTTCTTCACAATTCAGCCTATGGCATTATCCTTGCCCTTTCACGCGAAGAACTGAAAACACTTCTAGCTTCCTGAAACAAGATCTGAGTAGGGAGAAACTTTCGACACAACTTCTTTCTCAAGCAGGGGTACATGACACAGTATTTGTGCCTTCACTGCGAACGTTGGAAATTGCTTCCATCTTCGTCCCTGTAGGTGGTAGTGGAAAGATCATTTCCCTGCAGCTTTGTTTCTTGAGAGGTGAGTATAAGAACCCTCCTTTAGAGAGCAGCACATATATCTCCAAGGGCTTCTATCTTCAAGAACCAAGATGTTCGCACGAAAACCTGTTTGACGAGGCCTTCTTTCTCAGAGTTCAGTGTAAGGCTACTAGGCCTGAAGGGAGCCCACGTCCATTTGAAGACCCATCCACCTGCATGACACAGGACTTAAAGGAGAGAAACCCTCTGCACAACGTGTTCCCCGCTGTACAGGAAGGCACGTTCCACCTCTTTCCTTGCACACAAGGTTTAACAAGCTGCTTCCTACCTTACGAAAAGAGATGGTAGTCGAAGGACGGCAACAATATAGATTTGTTCTTAGAGTTAAACAAACGTATGCCATCTTCCTTAGGCTTGCTCACATCCTCCATTTCCATACATCGTTCTTCATGTCACGACTGTAGGCACATTCGACACGGAGAGTTAAGTCTACTCCATGTCCCTTACGCCTTCACACCCACTAGGGAAAACACTTTCATCTCACTGAAACCGTTGCACAGCTGAGGGAAGCCTAACTCAGAAGAGGTTTCTCCAGCACCGTCACAGGGCCCATTCAAGATGCCTTCACCGTTTCATGCTAAAGTGCTTCTCATCCTTACGTGTGTGGCTTTCCTGATGGATTTCCTTCTCACAATGAAAACCTTGACACGTTCCATCTGCTCTCTCTCCTACTCTTGAAAACACTTCCCACAGAACAAGATTCGAATGGGGACAGAGATTCTACAGTAAGTATGTCTGTGGGACAGGCACGGGGCACATTCCTTGCGATTTCACACTTTGCATTGGAAAAGTCCACCATGTCCAGGGTGAGATGCTAGTAGAAACCCGGTGTCTCTGCAGTGGTGTTTCTTCCGACTGAATAGTACTCCCTTTGTTTAGGATTCAACACATACGTTTTGTGACTGTGAATTCCTCGCGAACCCAGATGGGAGCTCGAAGTCGCGTTTGAGATAGACTTGGTTCGCAGAGATTCGTGTATGCCTTTCCTCTGCCTAACTCGCATACTTTGGAAGACGCTTCTATCTTCGTGACCCATGCATGGTGTTCTTTGAGAGAAGCCCTCCATAAGATGTTGTTCCGCGAGTAAGGTAGATCACGCTTCCCCTCTGCTTTCTTTCACACTTTGCATCAAGCCGCTTCGTTTCTTAGCAGAGGAGGTGGCAGTCGAAGGACCGCACCTCCACAGCGTTGATTTGTAGAACTAAGTGTATAGCACGTTCCTTACGCTTCCTCCCATTTCCAGACACACACCTCTATAGGGGACAACTTGTGACTTGGTGGTAACATTCGACCCACATTTTTCTTCACTCTTCAGCCTATGGCATTTTCCTTACGCTTTCAGGCGAAAAACTGAAAATGCTTCTAGCTTCCTGAAACAAGATCTGAGTAGGGAGAAACGTTCGACACAACTTCTTTCTCAAGCTGTGGTACATGACACAGTATTTGTGCCTTCACTGCGAACGTTGGAAATTGCTTCCATATTCTTCCCTGTAGGCGGTAGTGGAAAGACTATTTCCCTGCAGTTTTGTTTCTTGAGAGGTGAGTATAAGAACCTTCCCTTAGAGAGCAACACATATATCTCCAAGGGCTTCTATCTTCAAGATCCAAGATGTTCGCACGACAGCCTGTTTGACGTGGCCTTGTTTCTCAGAGTTCAGTGTAAGGCTACTAGGCCTGAGGCGAGCCCACGTCCATTTGAAGACCCATCCACCCGCATGACACAGGACTTAAAGGAGAAAACCCTCCGCACACCGTGTTACCCGCTGTACAGGATCGCGGGTTCCAACTATTTTCTTGCACACAAGGTTTAACAAGCTGCTTCCAAACTTACGAAAAGAGATGGTAGTCGAAGGACGGCAACAAAATAGATTTGTTCTTAGAGTTAAACAAACGTATGCCATCTTCCTTAGGCTTGCTCACATCATCCATTTCCATACATCGTTCTTCATGTCATGACTGTAGGCACATTCGACACGGAGAGTTAAGTCTAGCCCATGTCCGTTACGCCTTCACACCCACTACGGAAAACATTTTCATCTCACTGAAACCATAGGACACCTGAGGGAAGCCTACTTCAGAAGAGGTTTCTCCAGCACCGTCCCAGGGCTCATTCAAGATGCCTTCTCCGTTTCATGCTAAAATTCTTCTCATTCTTACGTGTATGGCTTTCCTAATGGATTTCTTTCTCACAATGAAACCCTTGACACGTTCCATCTGCTCTCTCTCCTACTCTTGAAAACACTTCTCACAGAACAAGGTTCGAATGGGGAGAGACATTCTACAGTAAGTATGTCTGTGGGACAGGCACGGGGCACATTCCTTGCGATTTCACACTTACATGGGTAACGTCTACCATGTTCAGGGAAGATGTTAGTAGAAACACGGTTTCTCTGCAGTGGTGTTTCTTCAGACTGCATAGTACTCCCTTTGTTTAGGATTCAACCCATACGTTTTGTGACTATGAATTCCTCCCGAACCCAGATGGGAGCTCGAAGTCGCGTTTGAGATGGACTTGCTTCGCAGAGATTCATGTATGCCTTTCCTTTGGCGAAGTCACATACATTTGAAAACCCTTCCCTCTTCGTGACCCATGGTGTTCGTTGAGAAAAGCCCTCCATAAGAAGTTGTTCGGCGACTAAGGTATGTCTCTCTTCCTTCCCCTCCGTACTCTTTCACACTTTGCTTCAAGCCGCTTCGTTCCTTAGCAAAGCAGATGGCAGTCGAAGGACCGCACCGCCACAGCGTTGTTTCTTCGACTTAAGTGTATCACACGTCCCTTATGCTTCCTCCTATTTCCAGACACACACCTCTCTAGGGGACTACTAGTGGGTTGGTTGTCACATTCGACCCACATTTTTCTTCACAATTCAGCGTGTGGCGTTTTCCTGGTGTTTTCAAACAAAGTACTGACAAGGCTTCTATCTTCCCGAAACAAGATCTGAGTTGGGAGAGGCTTTCGATACAAGTTCGTTCTCAAGCAGTGGTATATGGCACAGTATTTGTGCCTTCGCTTTTAACGTCGGGACTTTCCTCCATTTTCTTCCCTGTAGATGGTAGTGGAAAGGCGATTTCTCTACCGTTTTGTTCCTTGAGAGCTGAGTGTTAGACACTTACACCTATATCTCCAAAGGCTTCACGCTTCCCGAACCAAGAGGTTAGCAGGAAATCCTGTTGGACGTGGCCTTGTTTCTCTGAGTTCAGTGGAAGGCGCTGCTGAGGCGAGCTCGCGTACATTTGAAGGCCCTTCCAACTTCATGACACAAGACTTTCGTGCAGAGAAACCCTCCACACAACGTGTTCCTCACCGTAGTGTACCGCGCTTTCCGTCTCTTTCCTTTTGCACTACGTTGTAAAAAGGTGCTTCCATGTGTAGGGAAAGAGCTGGTCATCGACGGACGGCAAACCTCTAGATTTGTTCTTAGAGTTAACCATGGGAAGGCAATCCTCCTTATGCTTCCTCACATAATACATATCCATACTCATCTTTTTCATGGAACGACCGCACTTCCACAGCAGTGTTTTGTAGAAATAAGTGTATAGCACTTTCCTTACGCTTCCTCCGATTTACAGACACACACCTCTATAGGGGACAACTTGTGACTTGGTGGTAACATTCGACCCATATTTTTCTTCACAATTCAGCCTATGGCATTTTCCTTGCGCTTTCACGCCAAGAACTGAAAACACTTCTAGCTTCCTGAAACAAGATCTGAGTAGGGAGAAACTTTCGACACAACTTCTTTCTCAAGCAGTGGTACATGACACAGTATTTGTGCCTTCACTGCGAACGTTGGAAATTGCTTCCATCTTCGTCCCTGTAGGTGGTAGTGGAAAGACTATTTCCCTGCAGCTTTGTTTCTTGAGAGGTGAGTATAAGAACCTTCCCTTAGAGAGCAGCACATATATCTCCAAGGGCTTCTATCTTCAAGAACCAAGATGTTCGCACGAAAACCTGTTTGACGAGGCCTTCTTTCTCAGAGTTCAGTGTAAGGCTACTAGGCCTGAAGGGAGCCCACGTCCATTTGAAGACCCATCCACCTGCATGACACAGGACTTAAAGGAGAGAAACCCTCTGCACAACGTGTTCCCCGCTGTACAGGAAGGCACGTTCCACCTCTTTCCTTGCACACAATGTTTAACAAGCTGCTTCCAACCTTACGAAAAGAGATGGTAGTTGAAGGACGGCAACACTCTAGATTTGTTCTTAGAGTTAAAGAAACGAGTGTCATCTTCCTTAGGCTTGCTCACATCATCCATTTCCATACATCGTTCTTCATGTCACGACTGTAGGCACATTCGCCACGGAGAGTTAAGTCTAGACCATGTCCCTTACGCGTTCACACCCACTAGGGAAAACACTTTCATCGCACTGAAACCATAGGACAGCTGAGGGAAGCCTACTTCAGAAGAGGTTTCTCCAGCACCGTCACAGGGCCCATTCAAGATGCCTTCACCGTTTCATGCTAAAGTGCTTCTCATCCTTACGTGTATGGCTTTCCTGATGGATTTCCTTCTCACAATGAAAACCTTGACACGTTCCATCTGTTCTCTCTCCTACTCTTGAAAACACTTCCCACGGAACAAGATTCGAATGGGGACAGACATTCTACACTAAGTATGTCTGTGGGACAGGCACGGGGCACATTCCTTGCGATTTCACACTTTACATTGGAAAAGTCTACCATGTTCAGGGTGAGATGTTAGTAGAAACACGGTTTCTCTGCAGTGGTGTTTCTTCAGACTGATTAGTACTCCCTTGGTTTAGGATTCAACACATACGTTCTGTGAGTATGAATTCCTCGCGAACCCAGGTGGGAGCTCGAAGTCGCGTTTGAGATAGACTTGGTTCTCACAGATTTGTGTATGCCTTTCCTCTGCCTAACTCGCATACTTTGGAAGACGCTTCTATCTTCGTGACCCATGCATGGTGTTCGTTGAGAAAAGCCCTCCGTAAGAAGTTGTTCCGCGAGTAAGGTCGATCACGCTTCCCCTCTGCTTTCTTTCACACTTTGCCTCAAGCCGCTTCGTTTCTTAGCAGAGGAGGTGGCAGTCGAAAGACCGCACCTCCACAGCGCTGTTTTGTAGACCCAAGTGTATAGCACATTCCTTACGCTTCCTCTCATTTCCAGACATACACCTCTCTAGGAGACAACGAGTGTTTTGCTTATGCTTCTCTCTACCGAAACAAGATCTGAGTTGGGAGAAGCTTTCGACACGACTTCTTTCTCAAGCAGCGCTATATGGCCCAGTACCTGTGCCTTCGCTGTGACCGTTGGAACGTTCTTCCATCTTCTTCCCAGTAGATGGCAGTAGAAGGACTATCTCCCTCTACCGTGTTGTTCCTTGAGAGGTGAGTGTAAGGCACTGACACATATAGCTCAGAAGGCTTCATTCTTCCCGAACCAAGATGTGAGCTCGAAATCAGTTTTCACATGCCGTTGTTTCTCTGAGTTCAGCGTAAGGCTCTGCTGAGGCTAGCTCGCCTACATTTGAAGGCCTTCCAACTTCATGACAGAAGCCTTCACACTTGGTGTAAAGCCGCTTCGATCCTTAGGAAAGCAGAAGGGAGTCGAAGGACCGCTCCTCCACAGCATTGTTCTTGAAGAATTAATTGCAGAGCTCGTTGCTTATGCTTCCTCCGATTTCCATACACACACTTCTATAGGGGACAACTTGTGAGTTGGTGGTAACATTCGACCCACATTTTTCTTTACAATTCAGCCTATGGCATTTTCCTTACGCTTTCACGCAAAGAACTGAAAATGTTTCTAGCTTCCTGAAACAAGATCTGAGTAGGGAGAAACTTTCGACACAACTTCTTTCTCAAGCAGTGGTACCTGACACAGATTTGTGCCTTCACTGCGAACGTTGGAAATTGCTTCCATCTTCATCCCTGTAGGTGGTAGTGGAAAGACTATTTCCCTGCAGCTTTGTTTCTTGAGAGGTGAGTATAAGAACCTTCCCTTAGAGAGCAACATATATATCTCCAAGGGCTTCTATCTTCAAGAACCAAGATGTTTGCACGAAAACCTGTTTGACGAGGCCTTCTTTCTCAGAGTTCAGTGTAAGGCTACTAGGCCTGAAGGGAGCCCACGTCCATTTGAAGCCCCATCCACCTGCATGACACAGGACTTAAAGGAGAGAAGCTCTCTGCACAACGTGTTTCCCGATGTACAGGAATGCGCGTTCCACCTCTTTCCTTGCACACAAGGTTTAACAAGCTGCTTCCTTCCTTACTAAAAGAGATGGTAGTCGAAGGACGGCAACGAAATAGATTTGTTCTTAGAGTTAAACAAACGTATGCCATCTTCCTTAGGCTTGCTCACATCATCCATTTCCATACATTGTTCTTCATGTCATGACTGTAGGCACATTCGACACGGAGAGTTAAGTCTAGCCCATGTCCCTTGCGCCTTCACCCCCACTACGGAAAACATTTTCATCTCACTGAAACCATAGGACACCTGAGGGAAGCCTACTTCAGAAGAGGTTTCTCCAGCACCGTCACAGGGCCCTTTCAAGATGCCTTCTCCGTTTCATGCTAAAGTTCTTCTCATTCTTACGTGTATGGCTTTCCTAATGGATTTCTTTCTCACAATGAAAACCTTGACACGTTCCATCTGCTCTCTCTCCTACTCTTGAAAACACTTCTCACAGAACAAGGTTCGAATGGGGACAGACATTCTACAGTAAGTATGTCTGTGGGACAGGCACGGGGCACATTCCTTGCGATTTCACACTTACATGGGTAACGTCTACCATGTTCAGGGAAGATGTTAGTAGAAACACGGTTTCTCTGCAGTGGTGTTTCTTCAGACTGCATAGTACTCCCTTTGTTTAGGATTCAGCCCATACGTTTTGTGACTATGAATTCCTCGCGAACCCAGATGGGAGCTCGAAGTCGCGTTTGAGATGGACTTGCTTCGCAGAGATTCATGTATGCCTTTCCTTTGGCGAAGTCACATACATTTGAAAACCCTTCCCTCTTCGTGACCCATGGTGTTCCTTGAGAAAAGCCCTCCATAAGAAGTTGTTCGGCGACTAAGGTATGTCTCTCTTCCTTCCCCTCCGTACTCTTTCACACTTTGCTTCAAGCCGCTTCGTTCCTTAGCAAAGCAGATGGCAGTCGAAGGACCGCACCGCCACAGCGTTGTTTCTTCGACTTAAGTGTATCACACGTCCCTTATGCTTCCTCCTATTTCCAGACACACACCTCTCTAGGGGACTACTAGTGGGTTGGTTGTCACATTCGACCCACATTTTTCTTCACAATTCAGCGTGTGGCGTTTTCCTGGTGTTTTCAAACAAAGTACTGACAAGGCTTCTATCTTCCCGAAACAAGATCTGAGTTGGGAGAGGCTTTCGATACAAGTTCGTTCTCAAGCAGTGGTATATGGCACAGTATTTGTGCCTTCGCTTTTAACGTCGGGACTTTCCTCCATTTTCTTCCCTGTAGATGGTAGTGGAAAGGCGATTTCTCTACCGTTTTGTTCCTTGAGAGCTGAGTGTTAGACACTTACACCTATATCTCCAAAGGCTTCACGCTTCCCGAACCAAGAGGTTAGCAGGAAATCCTGTTGGACGTGGCCTTGTTTCTCTGAGTCCAGTGGAAGGCGCTGCTGAGGCGAGCTCGCGTACATTTGAAGGCCCTTCCAACTTCATGACACAAGACTTTCGTGCAGAGAAACCCTCCACACAACGTGTTCCTCACCGTAGTGTACCGCGCTTTCCGTCTCTTTCCTTTTACACTACGTTGTAAAAAGGTGCTTCCATCCGTAGGGAAAGAGCTGGTCGTCGAAGGACGGCAAACCTCTAGATTTGTTCTTAGAGTTAACCATGGGTAGGCAATCCTCCTTATGCTTCCTCACATAATACATATCCATACTCATCCTTCCTCATGGAACGGCCGCACTTCCACAGCGGTGTTTTGTAGAAATAAGTGTATAGCACTTTCCTTACGCTTCCTCCGATTTACAGACACACACCTCTATAGGGGACAACTTGTGACTTGGTGGTAACATTCGACCCACATTTTTCTTCACAATTCAGCCTATGGCATTTTCCTTGCGCTTTCACGCGAAGAACTGAAAACACTTCTAGCTTCCTGAAACAAGATCTGAGGAGGGACAAACTTTCGACACAACTTCTTTCTCAAGCAGTGGTACATGACACAGTATTTGTGCCTTCACTGCGAACGTTGGAAATTGCTTCCATCTTCGTCCCTGTAGGTGGTAGTGGAAAGACTATTTCCCTGCAGCTTTGTTTCTTGAGAGGTGAGTATAAGAACCTTCCCTTAGAGAGCAGCACATATATCTCCAAGGGCTTCTATCTTCAAGAACCAAGATGTTCGCACGAAAACCTGTTTGACGAGGCCTTCTTTCTCAGAGTTCAGTGTAAGGCTACTAGGCCTGAAGGGAGCCCACGTCCATTTGAAGACCCATCCACCTGCATGACACAGGACTTAAAGGAGAGAAACCCTCTGCACAACGTGTTCCCCGCTGTACAGGAAGGCACGTTCCACCTCTTTCCTTGCACACAATGTTTAACAAGCTGCTTCCAACCTTACGAAAAGAGATGGTAGTCGAAGGACGGCAACACTCTAGATTTGTTCTTAGAGTTAAAGAAACGAGTGCCATCTTCCTTAGGCTTGCTCACATCATCCATTTCCATACATCGTTCTTCATGTCACGACTGTAGGCACATTCGCCACGGAGAGTTAAGTCTAGACCATGTCCCTTACGCGTTCACACCCGCTAGGGAAAACACTTTCATCGCACTGAAACCATAGGACAGCTGAGGGAAGCCTACTTCAGAAGAGGTTTCTCCAGCACCGTCACAGGGCCCATTCAAGATGCCTTCACCGTTTCATGCTAAAGTGCTTCTCATCCTTACGTGTATGGCTTTCCTGATGGATTTCCTTCTCACAATGAAAACCTTGACACGTTCCATCTGTTCTCTCTCCTACTCTTGAAAACACTTCCCACGGAACAAGATTCGAATGGGGACAGACATTCTACACTAAGTATGTCTGTGGGACAGGCACGGGGCACATTCCTTGCGATTTCACACTTTACATTGGAAAAGTCTACCATGTTCAGGGTGAGATGTTAGTAGAAACACGGTTTCTCTGCAGTGGTGTTTCTTCAGACTGATTAGTACTCCCTTGGTTTAGGATTCAACACATACGTTCTGTGAGTATGAATTCCTCGCGAACCCAGGTGGGAGCTCGAAGTCGCGTTTGAGATAGACTTGGTTCTCACAGATTTGTGTATGCCTTTCCTCTGCCTAACTCGCATACTTTGGAAGACGCTTCTATCTTCGTGACCCATGCATGGTGTTCGTTGAGAAAAGCCCTCCGTAAGAAGTTGTTCCGCGAGTAAGGTCGATCACGCTTCCCCTCTGCTTTCTTTCACACTTTGCCTCAAGCCGCTTCGTTTCTTAGCAGAGGAGGTGGCAGTCGAAAGACCGCACCTCCACAGCGCTGTTTTGTAGACCCAAGTGTATAGCACATTCCTTACGCTTCCTCTCATTTCCAGACATACACCTCTCTAGGAGACAACGAGTGTTTTGCTTATGCTTCTCTCTACCGAAACAAGATCTGAGTTGGGAGAAGCTTTCGACACGACTTCTTTCTCAAGCAGCGCTATATGGCCCAGTACCTGTGCCTTCGCTGTGACCGTTGGAACGTTCTTCCATCTTCTTCCCAGTAGATGGCAGTAGAAGGACTATCTCCCTCTACCGTGTTGTTCCTTGAGAGGTGAGTGTAAGGCACTGACACATATAGCTCAGAAGGCTTCATTCTTCCCGAACCAAGATGTGAGCTCGAAATCAGTTTTCACATGCCGTTGTTTCTCTGAGTTCAGCGTAAGGCTCTGCTGAGGCTAGCTCGCCTACATTTGAAGGCCTTCCAACTTCATGACAGAAGCCTTCACACTTGGTGTAAAGCCGCTTCGATCCTTAGGAAAGCAGAAGGGAGTCGAAGGACCGCTCCTCCACAGCATTGTTCTTGAAGAATTAATTGCAGAGCTCGTTGCTTATGCTTCCTCCGATTTCCATACACACACCTCTATAGGGGACAACTTGTGAGTTGGTGGTAACATTCGACCCACATTTTTCTTTACAATTCAGCCTATGGCATTTTCCTTACGCTTTCACGCAAAGAACTGAAAATGTTTCTAGCTTCCTGAAACAAGATCTGAGTAGGGAGAAACTTTCGACACAACTTCTTTCTCAAGCAGTGGTACCTGACACAGATTTGTGCCTTCACTGCGAACGTTGGAAATTGCTTCCATCTTCATCCCTGTAGGTGGTAGTGGAAAGACTATTTCCCTGCAGCTTTGTTTCTTGAGAGGTGAGTATAAGAACCTTCCCTTAGAGAGCAACACATATATCTCCAAGGGCTTCTATCTTCAAGAACCAAGATGTTCGCACGAAAACCTGTTTGACGAGGCCTTCTTTCTCAGAGTTCAGTGTAAGGCTACTAGGCCTGAAGGGAGCCCACGTCCATTTGAAGACCCATCCACCTGCATGACACAGGACTTAAAGGAGAGAAGCTCTCTGCACAACGTGTTTCCCGATGTACAGGAATGCGCGTTCCACCTCTTTCCTTGCACACAAGGTTTAACAAGCTGCTTCCTTCCTTACTAAAAGAGATGGTAGTCGAAGGACGGCAACAAAATAGATTTGTTCTTAGAGTTAAACAAACGTATGCCATCTTCCTTAGGCTTGCTCACATCATCCATTTCCATACATTGTTCTTCATGTCATGACTGTAGGCACATTCGACACGGAGAGTTAAGTCTAGCCCATGTCCCTTGCGCCTTCACCCCCACTACGGAAAACATTTTCATCTCACTGAAAACATAGGACACCTGAGGGAAGCCTACTTCAGAAGAGGTTTCTCCAGCACCGTCACAGGGCCCTTTCAAGATGCCTTCTCCGTTTCATGCTAAAGTTCTTCTCATTCTTACGTGTATGGCTTTCCTAATGGATTTCTTTCTCACAGTGAAAACCTTGACACGTTCCATCTGCTCTCTCTCCTACTCTTGAAAACACTTCTCACAGAACAAGGTTCGAATGGGGACAGACATTCTACAGTAAGTATGTCTGTGGGACAGGCACGGGGCACATTCCTTGCGATTTCACACTTACATGGGTAACGTCTACCATGTTCAGGGAAGATGTTAGTAGAAACACGGTTTCTCTGCAGTGGTGTTTCTTCAGACTGCATAGTACTCCCTTTGTTTAGGATTCAACCCATACGTTTTGTGACTATGAATTCCTCGCGAACCCAGATGGGAGCTCGAAGTCGCGTTTGAGATGGACTTGCTTCGCAGAGATTCATGTATGCCTTTCCTTTGGCGAAGTCACATACATTTGAAAACCCTTCCCTCTTCGTGACCCATGGTGTTCCTTGAGAAAAGCCCTCCATAAGAAGTTGTTCGGCGACTAAGGTATGTCTCTCTTCCTTCCCCTCCGTACTCTTTCACACTTTGCTTCAAGCCGCTTCGTTCCTTAGCAAAGCAGATGGCAGTCGAAGGACCGCACCGCCACAGCGTTGTTTCTTCGACTTAAGTGTATCACACGTCCCTTATGCTTCCTCCTATTTCCAGACACACACCTCTCTAGGGGACTACTAGTGGGTTGGTTGTCACATTCGACCCACATTTTTCTTCACAATTCAGCGTGTGGCGTTTTCCTGGTGTTTTCAAACAAAGTACTGACAAGGCTTCTATCTTCCCGAAACAAGATCTGAGTTGGGAGAGGCTTTCGATACAAGTTCGTTCTCAAGCAGTGGTATATGGCACAGTATTTGTGCCTTCGCTTTTAACGTCGGGACTTTCCTCCATTTTCTTCCCTGTAGATGGTAGTGGAAAGGCGATTTCTCTACCGTTTTGTTCCTTGAGAGCTGAGTGTTAGACACTTACACCTATATCTCCAAAGGCTTCACGCTTCCCGAACCAAGAGGTTAGCAGGAAATCCTGTTGGACGTGGCCTTGTTTCTCTGAGTTCAGTGGAAGGCGCTGCTGAGGCGAGCTCGCGTACATTTGAAGGCCCTTCCAACTTCATGACACAAGACTTTCGTGCAGAGAAACCCTCCACACAACGTGTTCCTCACCGTAGTGTACCGCGCTTTCCGTCTCTTTCCTTTTACACTACGTTGTAAAAAGGTGCTTCCATCCGTAGGGAAAGAGCTGGTCGTCGAAGGACGGCAAACCTCTAGATTTGTTCTTAGAGTTAACCATGGGTAGGCAATCCTCCTTATGCTTCCTCACATAATACATATCCATACTCATCCTTCCTCATGGAACGGCCGCACTTCCACAGCGGTGTTTTGTAGAAATAAGTGTATAGCACTTTCCTTACGCTTCCTCCGATTTACAGACACACACCTCTATAGGGGACAACTTGTGACTTGGTGGTAACATTCGACCCACATTTTTCTTCACAATTCAGCCTATGGCATTTTCCTTGCGCTTTCACGCGAAGAACTGAAAACACTTCTAGCTTCCTGAAACAAGATCTGAGGAGGGAGAAACTTTCGACACAACTTCTTTCTCAAGCAGTGGTACATGACACAGTATTTGTGCCTTCACTGCGAACGTTGGAAATTGCTTCCATCTTCGTCCCTGTAGGTGGTAGTGGAAAGACTATTTCCCTGCAGCTTTGTTTCTTGAGAGGTGAGTATAAGAACCTTCCCTTAGAGAGCAGCACATATATCTCCAAGGGCTTCTATCTTCAAGAACCAAGATGTTCGCACGAAAACCTGTTTGACGAGGCCTTCTTTCTCAGAGTTCAGTGTAAGGCTACTAGGCCTGAAGGGAGCCCACGTCCATTTGAAGACCCATCCACCTGCATGACACAGGACTTAAAGGAGAGAAACCCTCTGCACAACGTGTTCCCCGCTGTACAGGAAGGCACGTTCCACCTCTTTCCTTGCACACAATGTTTAACAAGCTGCTTCCAACCTTACGAAAAGAGATGGTAGTCGAAGGACGGCAACACTCTAGATTTGTTCTTAGAGTTAAAGAAACGAGTGCCATCTTCCTTAGGCTTGCTCACATCATCCATTTCCATACATCGTTCTTCATGTCACGACTGTAGGCACATTCGCCACGGAGAGTTAAGTCTAGACCATGTCCCTTACGCGTTCACACCCGCTAGGGAAAACACTTTCATCGCACTGAAACCATAGGACAGCTGAGGGAAGCCTACTTCAGAAGAGGTTTCTCCAGCACCGTCACAGGGCCCATTCAAGATGCCTTCACCGTTTCATGCTAAAGTGCTTCTCATCCTTACGTGTATGGCTTTCCTGATGGATTTCCTTCTCACAATGAAAACCTTGACACGTTCCATCTGTTCTCTCTCCTACTCTTGAAAACAATTCCCACGGAACAAGATTCGAATGGGGACAGACATTCTACACTAAGTATGTCTGTGGGACAGGCACGGGGCACATTCCTTGCGATTTCACACTTTACATTGGAAAAGTCTACCATGTTCAGGGTGAGATGTTAGTAGAAACACGGTTTCTCTGCAGTGGTGTTTCTTCAGACTGATTAGTACTCCCTTGGTTTAGGATTCAACACATACGTTCTGTGAGTATGAATTCCTCGCGAACCCAGGTGGGAGCTCGAAGTCGCGTTTGAGATAGACTTGGTTCTCACAGATTTGTGTATGCCTTTCCTCTGCCTAACTCGCATACTTTGGAAGACGCTTCTATCTTCGTGACCCATGCATGGTGTTCGTTGAGAAAAGCCCTCCGTAAGAAGTTGTTCCGCGAGTAAGGTCGATCACGCTTCCCCTCTGCTTTCTTTCACACTTTGCCTCAAGCCGCTTCGTTTCTTAGCAGAGGAGGTGGCAGTCGAAAGACCGCACCTCCACAGCGCTGTTTTGTAGACCCAAGTGTATAGCACATTCCTTACGCTTCCTCTCATTTCCAGACATACACCTCTCTAGGAGACAACGAGTGTTTTGCTTATGCTTCTCTCTACCGAAACAAGATCTGAGTTGGGAGAAGCTTTCGACACCACTTCTTTCTCAAGCAGCGCTATATGGCCCAGTACCTGTGCCTTCGCTGTGACCGTTGGAACGTTCTTCCATCTTCTTCCCAGTAGATGGCAGTAGAAGGACTATCTCCCTCTACCGTGTTGTTCCTTGAGAGGTGAGTGTAAGGCACTGACACATATAGCTCAGAAGGCTTCATTCTTCCCGAACCAAGATGTGAGCTCGAAATCAGTTTTCACATGCCGTTGTTTCTCTGAGTTCAGCGTAAGGCTCTGCTGAGGCTAGCTCGCCTACATTTGAAGGCCTTCCAACTTCATGACAGAAGCCTTCACACTTGGTGTAAAGCCGCTTCGATCCTTAGGAAAGCAGAAGGGAGTCGAAGGACCGCTCCTCCACAGCATTGTTCTTGAAGAATTAATTGCAGAGCTCGTTGCTTATGCTTCCTCCGATTTCCATACACACACTTCTATAGGGGACAACTTGTGAGTTGGTGGTAACATTCGACCCACATTTTTCTTTACAATTCAGCCTATGGCATTTTCCTTACGCTTTCACGCAAAGAACTGAAAATGTTTCTAGCTTCCTGAAACAAGATCTGAGTAGGGAGAAACTTTCGACACAACTTCTTTCTCAAGCAGTGGTACCTGACACAGATTTGTGCCTTCACTGCGAACGTTGGAAATTGCTTCCATCTTCATCCCTGTAGGTGGTAGTGGAAAGACTATTTCCCTGCAGCTTTGTTTCTTGAGAGGTGAGTATAAGAACCTTCCCTTAGAGAGCAACATATATATCTCCAAGGGCTTCTATCTTCAAGAACCAAGATGTTTGCACGAAAACCTGTTTGACGAGGCCTTCTTTCTCAGAGTTCAGTGTAAGGCTACTAGGCCTGAAGGGAGCCCACGTCCATTTGAAGCCCCATCCACCTGCATGACACAGGACTTAAAGGAGAGAAGCTCTCTGCACAACGTGTTTCCCGATGTACAGGAATGCGCGTTCCACCTCTTTCCTTGCACACAAGGTTTAACAAGCTGCTTCCTTCCTTACTAAAAGAGATGGTAGTCGAAGGACGGCAACGAAATAGATTTGTTCTTAGAGTTAAACAAACGTATGCCATCTTCCTTAGGCTTGCTCACATCATCCATTTCCATACATTGTTCTTCATGTCATGACTGTAGGCACATTCGACACGGAGAGTTAAGTCTAGCCCATGTCCCTTGCGCCTTCACCCCCACTACGGAAAACATTTTCATCTCACTGAAACCATAGGACACCTGAGGGAAGCCTACTTCAGAAGAGGTTTCTCCAGCACCGTCACAGGGCCCTTTCAAGATGCCTTCTCCGTTTCATGCTAAAGTTCTTCTCATTCTTACGTGTATGGCTTTCCTAATGGATTTCTTTCTCACAATGAAAACCTTGACACGTTCCATCTGCTCTCTCTCCTACTCTTGAAAACACTTCTCACAGAACAAGGTTCGAATGGGGACAGACATTCTACAGTAAGTATGTCTGTGGGACAGGCACGGGGCACATTCCTTGCGATTTCACACTTACATGGGTAACGTCTACCATGTTCAGGGAAGATGTTAGTAGAAACACGGTTTCTCTGCAGTGGTGTTTCTTCAGACTGCATAGTACTCCCTTTGTTTAGGATTCAGCCCATACGTTTTGTGACTATGAATTCCTCGCGAACCCAGATGGGAGCTCGAAGTCGCGTTTGAGATGGACTTGCTTCGCAGAGATTCATGTATGCCTTTCCTTTGGCGAAGTCACATACATTTGAAAACCCTTCCCTCTTCGTGACCCATGGTGTTCCTTGAGAAAAGCCCTCCATAAGAAGTTGTTCGGCGACTAAGGTATGTCTCTCTTCCTTCCCCTCCGTACTCTTTCACACTTTGCTTCAAGCCGCTTCGTTCCTTAGCAAAGCAGATGGCAGTCGAAGGACCGCACCGCCACAGCGTT